>NW_019394553.1:0-66869 GCF_000612105.2 Orussus abietinus | reverse complement strand
AAAAACCCCTACTTTTTCAAAATGTCAGTATTTGGCAGAAAATCGCAACATCCGAAAATGAAAATCGTGTTGATTGGACCCTAACATGATAGGGAATTTTCAATTTCTATCGGTCTATCGTTTTCTGACAATACTTTGTTTGCCAAAAAACCCCTACTTTTTCAAAATGTCAGTATTTGGCAGAAAATCGCAACATCCGAAAATGAAAATCGTGTTGATTGGACCCTAACATGATAGGGAATTTTCAATTTCTATCGGTCTATCGGTTTCTGGCAATACTTTGTTTTCCAAAAAACCCCTACTTTTTCAAAATTTCAGCATTTGGCAGAAAATCGCAACATCCGAAAATGAAAATCGTGTTGATTGGACTCTAACATGATAGGGAATTTCTAATTTCTATCGGCCTATCGTTTTCTGGCACATGTTCATTTTTGGAACTTCTTCTCGATGATACGGTATTCCAAAGTTCGCATATATTGAAAATGTTCATTTTTGGAATTTCTTCTCGATGATACTGTATTCCAAAGGTCGCATATATTGAAAATGTTCTTTTTTAGAATTTCTTCTAAATGATACAGTATTCCAAAGTTCGCATATATTGAAAATATTCTTTTTTTGAATTTCTTCTCAATGATATAGTATTCCAAAGTTCGCATATATTGCAAATGTTCATTTTTTGAATTTCTTCTCGACGATAAATCGCCATATTATACTTCTGTCGGTACCATATAAACGGTCAAGGAAAACATCTCGCGGCGTGAATAAATTATTCTTCCCAGCATGAGTAACAATCTGAGACCGGAGTATTTTGAAAAAACCACAAAACCCTCGCGAAAAATGAAATCGATTCTTCCATCCGACCCAGGAAGACAGATTCAAAGGAAACGATGAGAGCCCATTTCTCGGGGTAGATTGAAATTTTGAATAAATTATACGCGGACGATTGGGGTAGGTCAGGTCCGCGGACCGTTCGAGAGTATAGAAAATCGTCTCTCCGAATTTTCGGGAATTTCAGCTTTTCCGGAGCCTCTCCCGCGGGAGACGATTAAAGCCCCGACAAGGGAGGGGAGCAGATGGTTAACTTTCCAATCTCGAAGAAGGCGGATTACGAAAAAAAAAGGAAGAAAAGAAAAGAAAACAAAAGAAAAGGAAAAGAGGGGAAGGAAGGGAAAAAAAAGCAAAGACGCAGAAAATGCAGAAAAGAAAGTACTCGGGGAGGAGAAGAGGGAGCGAAACGGGGATGAAAAATAAGGGGGGAGAGTAAACCGGAAATGCGGCCGGAAGGCAAGGAGTCGCGAGGACCCCGTTAAAGCCCAGAAGTGGGCAAACTTTTTAGCATCCTCCAATGGGAAAACAGGGTGGCCCCGTTTCGCCGGGTAGCTTTTTTTTTCCCCTCCTCCCTTCCGCTTCTTCTCTTTTTTTTTTCCTTCTTCTTTCGACCGCCGCGAAAGAAAGTCTCCTTTCTCGGTGTTACGTCGGTAGGCCTGCATAATTCAGAAAGAGAGAGAGAGAGGGTCGACGGATTAGGAGCGGTGCCAACGCACAGGACGGACCTGGGGGGAGACTCGGGGAAGGGCGCGAAAGGGTTCGAGATTGTTTTGCATAGTGGAGGCATCTGCCCCCCACCCCTCCGGATGCGGAGACGCGAGAAAGGCAAAAAAAGAGGAACGGAAATCCGAAAAAAAAAATTTTTTTTCCCCCGAATAAAAAAAACACCCCCGGCTGGGGCTGCTCATTTGAATGCGGGAGCAATGGGTGCTCCGGTCCTCATTCCGGGGTCCGTTATTCTCGTTATGTTAATGGCCACGCTGATCGCGCCATCAATGTCCCCGCGAACCCTCCACCGAAATTTTCCCGATGGTGCTTTTCAAACCCGGAGAATATACGCGTTGGCCGAGTTTTTAAGGTGATATGAAAGTGTGATATATACGTACCTAAAAGTCAAAATATTTATATAACTTTTCAACAAACCTGGAGCACCGAATAGGCTGAAACTTTAACTCGTGATTATGGAGGCTCTATGGCGGAACGCCATTTATATTATAATATTTCGAACAACTTAAGGTGATATGAAAGGGTCAATTTATATATATGAATACATGAAATATTTATAAAACTTATTTACAAACTGGGTGCACCGAATTATCTGAAACAGTAACTGGTGATTATAGAGGCTTTATGGCAGACTTTCATGACATACATTTTTGCAAATTGTGCCAATTGAATTGAAGTCTTGAAAAATATTTAAATGTGGCAAAACGTTAAGATGATATGAAAGAGTCATTCTATGTATCAAAACGTGAATAGACTTATAAAACTACTTCAAACGGGGTGCTCCGAATTATCTGAAACATTAACACGTGATTATAAAGGCTCTAAGGAAGAACGTGCTGCCCGTGAAATTTCATTTTTCGAAAAAGAAAATGTCCTTTTTTTGCTTATTGTCCGATATAAATACAATTTCTTTTCTTGAAAAATGAAATCTCACAAGTATCGCGTTCTTCCTTAGAGCCTTTATAATCACGTGTTAAAGTTTCAGATAATTCGGTGCACCCCGTTTGAAGTAGTTTTATAAGTCTATTCACGTTTTGATACATAGAATGACTCTTTCATATCATCTTAACGTTTTGACACATTTAAATATATTTCAAGACTTCAATTCAATTGGCACAATTTGCAAAAATATATGTCATGAAAATCATTCCCTTAGGACAAATTTTGATTACATCTCTTGTACTTTATTTTGTGCCAAAAGTCCTGAATACCTTGTCTATGATATTTCTAAAGATAGGGAAGACATTTTTGATAAGACAGGAACACTTTCCAAGGAATTTTCCTTATCAGTTGGGACGCATTTAAATATTTTTCAAGACTTCAATTCAATTAGCACAATTTGCAAAAATGTATGTCATGGAAATCATTCCCTTAGGACAAATTTTGATTACATCTCTTGTACTTTATTTTGTGCCAAAAGTCCTGAATACCTTGTCTATGATATTTCTAGAGATAGGGAAGACATTTTTGATAAGACAGGAACACTTTCCAAAGAATTTTCCTTATCAGTTGGGACGCATTTAAATATTTTTCAAGGCTTCAATTCAATTAGCACAATTTGCAAAAATGTATGTCATGGAAATCATTCCCTTAGGACAATTTTTTATTACATCTCTTGAACTTTATTTTGTATCTGTGTTTGTATATGTAAAAATACTGTATACCTTGCCTGTGATATTTCCAAAGATAGGGAAGACATTTTTGATAAGGCAGGAACACTTTCCAAGGAATTTTCCTTATCGGTGGGAACGCATTAAAATATTTTTCAAGACTTCAATTCAATTGGCACAATTTGCAAAAATGTATGTCATGAAAGTCATTCCCTTAGGACAAATTTTGATTACATCTCTTGTACTTTATTTTGTGCCAAAAGTCCTGAATACCTTGTCTATGATATTTCTAAAGATAGGGAAGACATTTTTGATAAGGCAGGAGTACTTCCCAAGGAATTTTCCTTATCGGTGGGGTCGCATTTAAATATTTTTCAAGACTTTTATTAAATGAGAATCGATGGGCGACTTCCGGTATCGAGAATTTCGAGGGGCGAGGGGGCGAGCTTTCATTTTCCGAAGAATGTGGAAACAGGAACTAAAATAAGCTCGCCCGAAGACGTTATATGAGAGACCTCGTGCACCGAGCGGAATTTCATTAAAGGAATGCTAATCAGAGGATGAAATATGCAAAATCAAAATGAAACCCAGCCGCCGGGTCAAGGAACGACACGTTTTCGCAAATTCTCAAACCGGAGAAGTTCCCGACGATCCGCAAAAATTGAACCCATAAGTCAACAGCGGTAACAAGAAAATCTTCAAGCACTTAACGAGCTCTATACACTTTTTCATTACGCGACTCTCCGACATTTCCGACAGCAGGACGTTCTTGAAAAATCCGCGAGATAATTTAAATCACAATTGCGCGTCGATTGGGGTCATGAAATCCTAGGTGTAAAAATGCTCAAAATTAAAAGCACAGATGGCGCAAGGGGTCCCTCTGCAGTCAATTAAGGTCTCAAAAACCATGAATCCAGAGGATTTCTGGTGTTTCACTTGGATTTCTTTACAATTATTGTAGAAAAACGACAGGTGGGGTGTGCCATTTAATACAATACCCAGTATAATTCAACACAGTTGTCAATATAAAAGCAACGCCGGCGACGGAGGTATTTAGAAAGATCTTCTTTACCGACGTCGATCAAGTTCCACGACGTGTTTCACCTCACCTTAAAATCCCATTGAAATCCTCACAGGGGCGAAAATGGCACAATCCAAAATCCCAAATGCACCCCCTGGGCCTCTTCCGAAAAAGTCCGAAAGTACCTCGGACCCCCGAGCACGGATAGAACAAAGTTGTTATAATTACTATAATTGTGGGAGATATAACAACAATCTCTGGGAAATGTAAGGACAGCAGTTCTACAAGGTAATGATTACTCTGCCAAAAACGTCAAATGTACAATTTAATCGAAGTACACATTATTACAAAAAATAATTAGTTACATCAATACGACAGTTATATTTACAATCGTGACAGCATAAACTAGTCAACTGAAGCAATAGTTACCACATAACGCGTGTACACGATGACGTTCGCTAGAGTATCCCTTACCGTTCATACATGTAGAAAGTAGCATGCAGCAACGTACTTATTACCGTTGGGGTGGCTAGAAAATACAATAGCGACATGGGTATATTACAGTCAGCTCATGTAAAAACTACCATTGACAAACGTATATGTCGCTGTTGCTGCCTGTGAAAAGTATCGCTGTAAACGGTATCCGTTCCTGTCGAGGACTCGGGAACTCCCTACAGATATAATACATTAAAAACGGTAAATATTTGTTTTACGTAAAGCTTATCTCGGAACGATTGTTGTAGGTTTTCCAACCTCCACTCCTAAATTTTATCTTTTACAAAGTCATCCATGTAGTCGCAATCAAATTGTTAGAATGAATTGAAAAAGTAAAACTCGATCTTAAATTAGATCGAAAACCGAATTTCGAGGAGGACCGAATGACGCGGCTGCCGAAGTCACAATGAATATAACGGTTCGCGGGACCGCGCAGCTAATGACGTCACGACCCGCATGCTTCTCGCGCTGCGTCTTAAACGGGCAATAGGAACAACAACAGTTAACGCTTGTAAAAACTACCAGTGCTACGGTATATTTGACGGTTTTTAATAGCATTCTTGCTTTTAAACGTTACAACCGTGATGGTCATTTTTACGCGTGCCTTTATACGTGTAATTTTTAATTTCCAATGTTGTACATATACCGCTGACAAATGCAAATATACCAACAATTCATTTACAAGAGTTCCGCGGTTGCTGCTCCAGCCGCAATAGGTAAGAGGGCAAAAAATTGTAATTACATCTCCAATAATTGTTGTTAAGGTTACAACGATACTTTTACCCGCGAGCATATGTAACGATTACAATATTATCTATCTTCGTGAGGAAGCGTTACCCCGGAATGCCTCGATTTACATCTCCAATAATTGTTGTTAAGGTTACAAAGATACTTTTACCCGCGAGCGTATGTAACGATTACAATATTATCTTTCTCCGTGAAGAAGCGTTACCCCGGAATGCCTTGATTTACATCTCCAATAATTGTTGTTAAGGTTACAACGATACCTTTACCCGCGAGCATATGTAACGGTTACAATATTATCTTTCTCCGTGAGCAAGCGTTACCCCGGAATGCCTCGATTTACATCTCCAATAATTGTTGTTAAGGTTACAACAATACTTTTACCCGCGAGCATATGTAACGATTACAATATTATCGTCCTCCGTGAGGAAGCGTTACCCCGGAATGCCTCGATTCCCGGCAAAGGGTTGCATCTGCTCGGAAGGCTTCCGGGGTGCTGTGGAGGGTCGGAAATTCGGAAAAAGTTTGGAAACTAAAAAAAAGAAATAAAAAGAGGGCCGCTGCTCATTTGAATAGATACGATGTGTACCTAGGTGTGTACGTCGGGGAGGAAACGAAGGAGCGAGAGAGCGACCGCGTGGGATGGAAAATCCGAGTTTGGGAATGGAGATGGAGGAGAGGCCCGCCATTATGGTGTAATGGTGGTACAGTCGCTGGGAGTGGGACGATCGTAGGATTGCACGATTCTATACGGGGTATAGTGGGGTCATAGTGGGGGATGTATAGTAGGCAAGGTAGGGGGTGCCCAGCGAAGGGTACATGGTGTACGTGGTGTACATGGTGTACGTGGGGCAGGGTGCTCGGTACGGGGAGGCCGACACAGGGAAACACTACCCTCAGGGGCACCCGAACGCGTTTCCTCTCGATTGTTCTTTTCTCCTTTTTGTTCTTGCCGGTGTCTTCTTTTTTTCCCTCCCGGCTCGGCGGCGTCGTCGCACGATATTCAAATTTGGATTCGGGGGGTGTTTTTTTTCGCCCTGGAGGTCCCTACCCTCTGGCTCGCCTGGCCGATTCACCGTGGTTTTTTCGTCCTACGACGCCGCCTTGCCTAGGGGACTCGCCTAGGGATTTTTTTCATGGCCTCCCTTTTTTTTTCTTTTTTTTTTATATATATTGTTTCGTTATGGCTCGTCACGCTCGCCCTGTTATTCATTCGTTAACGGCGAAAGACTCGCGAAACTAATCCTACTACTCGGTGTCCTCGGTTAGTGATCGTTTCAACGGACGTTACCTATAGAGCGAAATGACGCTCTTTTCTTTTTCTTTTTTTTTCTCTACTTCGTTTAACTGCATGGGGGGAAATATGGGGAACGCCAGGGGGGATGCAAAATCGACGCCGAAAGGGGTACTAGCCACGGATCTCAAAATTTAAGCATTATTTTGGGGAAGGGACTTTAATCAGTTTATTCAACGCGATTCTAATAGAAATTATGTATTTATATACCGTTTAAGTATATACACGCGGAAAAACATTTGGTTATAACATTTTTGCCGATTCAAAGGTACTATATGCGGATTTCAAAATTTAAACAAAATTTCGTGGCGACACTTTGATCAGTTTATTCAACGCGATTCTAATAGAAATTATGTATTTATATACCGTTTAAGTATATACACGCGGAAAAACATTTGGTTGAATTAATATAACATTTTTGCCGATTCAAAGGTACTATATGCGGATTTCAAAATTTAAACAAAATTTCGTGGCGACACTTTGATTATTTTATTCAACGCAATGCTACTAGAAATTATGTATTTATACACCGTTTAAGTATATACACGCGGCAAAATATTTGATCGACAGCTGTGTCGAATTATATTGGGTATTGTACTAAATGACCTTTAAAAAAGACCTTTAAAAAAAAAGTGTCTTATTCGAATCGACTGATTGGAGGGGGCTTTCACTTAATCTTATGGTGACATGAAAATGACGTCGAAGAGGTTTTGTTTATAAAACTCTTCTCCCAACTCAATTTACCGAATAGTTCGAAACTTTACAACGTGAATAGGGAGACTATAGGGAAGGTCCTGAAACTCATGAAATTTCAATTCTTTTCAAATTTCTTTATAGGTATTTTAAAAACAGTCTATAAAAAATGAAATTTCACGAGTTTCAGGACCTACTTTAGGGTCTCCATATTCACGTCTTAAAGTATGAAACGATTTGAGACACCCAGTTCTATGAAAAGTTTTATGAACGACTGAGCTTTCGGATGCCACTTTCATATCCCCTTAACGTAATGTGAAAGTGACGTCGCAGAGGTTTTGTTTATAATACTTTTCTCCCAACTCAATTTACCGAATAGTTCGAAACTTTACAACGCGAATAGGGAGACTATAGGGAAGGTCCTGAAACTCATGAAATTTCAATTCTTTTCAAATTTCTTTATAGGTGTTTTAAAAATAGTTTATAAAAAATGAAATTTCCCGAATTTCAGGACCTATCCTTAGGGTCTCCATATTCACTTTTTAAAGTATGAAACGATTTGAGACACCCAGTTCTATGAAAAGTTTTATGAACGACTGAGCTTTCGGATGCCACTTTCACATCCCCTTAACGGCAATTAATAACCTATAAGAGACTCGGAAAAAGAAGTCCGGCTCGGGGAGATGGGAAACGCGCGTGGAGGTTAGGTCGGGCCGGAAGGTTGCGTCGCCGGAAGGTTTGTTTGCTTAACAGGAAAATTAGGAGGTCGCGGCGCGCCGGGGCCGGGGATAAAGGCGGGAAATTTGAATCAGAATGGGCCGACTCTCGAGATGGCCCCGGGTCCACGAGTGGAACCTGCAGGTTCACCTACGGCTAAGGTCTCTCCTTCCGCGTGCATGCCCTATCCACGCGTCCCCCTTTCTCTTAGAGCCCTCCCCGCAAGCGGCGTCAAAAACAAGGAGCATCCGCAATAAAAATGGGACGATTTGAATAATCCGTGCAAACGCTCGGCCGAGATTCTCACGGTGAGGCCCCGCCGGAGTCGACGGTGGCGCTGCCGCGGCAAAAACTGGAACCCCCAAGACAATCGGCAATCTGCATATGGGACCAACCCTTTCTTTTAACGCCTCTTAAGGGGTCACGTCCCGCAAGATCGATGGAAAAAAAGTGCGCGCTTTCGGTGCGTGCACCTTTCTCCGCTCCGTGAGGGTTTCTTTTTTTTTTTAAGTGGGACTTCTTATGGCACGGTACGGTAGTATGCGTGAGCTCGCATGTGGGGTAAGGGGCCCATTTTGGAAAGTGAAACACTTTTTATTAACACATTCGCGACCGCTGACGTGAATTCACGTCATTTTAAATTATATTCCTGGTTGCCGCTGACGTGAATTCACGTCATTTTAAATTCTATTCCTGATTGCCGCTGACGTGAATTCACGTCTTTTGAAATTCTATTCCTGATTGCCGCTGACGTGAATCACGTCCATAACGATACACGATACAAGTTTGCGGCAACCAGTTTCAGAATTTCATTATTTTCCCCGGTACTCGGTATTTGAAACGGAAAAAATCTGCCGGTCGCGAATGTCTTAATAGTTACAGTTTTACGTGATCCTTTCATTCTGAAGCGACTTATTACTAATATATTTAAAAAGTTTATTTTCAAAGTGGCGCAAGTACTTTTTTGAAAAAAATCGAGTTAGCTACCTTCACACATTCGAGACCGCTGACGTGAATTCACGTCATTTTTAATTTTATTCCTGATTGCCGCTGACGTGAATCACGTCCATAACGATACACGATACAAGTTTGCGGCAACCAGTTTCAGAATTTCATTATTTTCGCTGGTACTCAGTATTTGAAACGGAAAAAATCTGCCGCTCGCGAATGTGTTAACAGCTAATTGCATTCATATTTAGGTTTTACAAAACATTCCCAAGTGTCCGCCGCCGATCTTATTGATTTTCATACATGTTGAAGAACATAAAAATCTAAGAGACACGTGTTTTTTTATATCTGCAATGATCCACATTTAAGGGATGAAAGGGATGAAAAAAAATATATCTGCAATGGTCTACATTTAAGGGATGAAACAACCCCCCAAAGTTTGGCGAATATTCGATTTTTATATTAATTTTCGTAGAAGCAGTGGAGGGATTTCGACGAAACTTGGCATAAACGTATTTTGTATAAAGACGGTGAAAATACAATATTGCTCAGGAATGCTGCACCACCTCAAGAGGGTGAACTACCCTTCACGGGAAATTTTTTTGGAATATCTATTAAACAAGCACTCCTACTTAAGTTCCACTTACGCCATGTGACTGCTCTCGAAAAATGAGGAAATACGGGTTTTTTGCTTTTTGCCAATAAACATTTATATATCGTTTGAAAAGAATGGATGTAGGTGGTATATGGATATATCCCGACAATCTTTATTGGGTCATACCGTAACAAATTCATTGTACATAAATCGTGTAAAAGTTCTAATTCCTCAAAATGTCGTTGTTTTTCATAATATGCAATTATTTATAAATAAATTTAAAAAAACAGTTTAAGGAACTGAAATTGCCTCGCAAGAGATTCGATGACGATATAACCCAATAAAGATAGTCGGGATAAACCCACCTTAAGGTGATATGAAACAATTCATTTGGAACTTTAACATGTGATTATGGAGACCCTAAAGAAGAACGCGATGCTCGTGAAATTTCATTTTTCCCCAAAAAATGTGATTTTGGTACTAGTCTAGGCTAAATAAAAACAATTTTTTTTTTTTCTATGAAATTTTATGAACATTGCGTTTTTCCCTAGGGCCTCCATGATGAATGATTCAGTGCACCCAGCTCGGGGAAAAGTTTTATAAATAATTTCAGGTTTTGATATATAGAATGACCCTTTCATATCACCATAAGATTTTGAAATAGCTCCCGCGAACATTGTAAAGTCCCTCGAAAAATATTAACAAAGGAATTTTCCCCGATACCGCGGAGTGATACCCTCGAGCCTTCGGCAGAGTGCTCGTCGGGCCCCGTAAACAAGGGTGCCGAGTGTAATCCGGGGTATTCCTAGTTTGCCCAGCGGGTGGTCAACCCTTTCGGGTCTTTTTACGCATCCTTGGGCGTAATCCCTTAAAACGCTTAGGCCTCTTTAGGGTAATTCTTGGAGCGGGGTGCACAGCGCCCGACACCGCCGTGGCGGGAATGCAAAGCAGTCACTTACGAGCGCAGGGGTGTGAGAGAGTTTTGGGCCCAAAACTCCCCGGAAGATTATGCAAATGGCCTCTCCACCCCTTCCGCGGCCTCTCCTGGTCCCGGGAGTCCTCGCGAGCGCGGTCCGGCTGCGACTGGGCTCCCGAGTTCCCCCTCTCCGCCTCGCCGACCCATCGCGGAGCGCCTCTCCCCTCCACGGACCAGGCCACGCCCACTCGCGCTGGGCCTGACCCCCCACTCTGCGGCTCTCGCTGGTTTTTTCCTTACGAGGAGACTTTTTTCGCTGCCCGGCGCGGCGATGCAAATCCCGCTTGTCTCTCGCTGGGGGAATAAAAAACCTATCATTGTCCTAGAGCTCGGCTGACAAAAAGGGGCGCAACACTCGCCAAGAGGAATGGCTAATGAATTTTTCGGGGGCTGCGAACCGAGTCCCGTAACGTACTTGCCTCGCGGGGGACGGGGAGGGAGGGAGAGAGAGGAAAAGGAAGAAAAAGCGAACGGACAAAAATTCCGTCCGGAGAAAGCTGATTTCGACGGGGAAGGGGCTGAATCGCGTGACGGGAGTTTCGACTTTTTTAGGGGCGAAACTGGCTCGTCATTCCGCCGCTCTTGTTCTTCAACCCCTTCGAGCTTTTCGGCGACGTTTCGGCGCGACCCCGTGGAGACGCGTTAAGTCCTTTTTATTTAAAAAATTCATGACTCTCGATTACGGTCGCGCGAGTCTCTCCAACTTTCCGACATTTTTTTTTCTCTCTCTCATTCTCTCTCGATTTTATTCTCGCTTTTACGTCCAGGACTTTCTTCACTGACATTTTCGGGAAATTTTTCCCAGCGATTTTATTCTCGGTTTTATTCTTCGATAACGTCTTCGCCAGGGTTGGGTAAGCATAATACGTTATGTAATATATGACGTTTTCTAGGTGTTTGTTGCAACGTATAATATGTCTTTAGTTTTCTACGTGCATATTACAACGTATAATAAGTCCCTAGATTTCTATGTGTATATTACGACGTATAATAAGTCCCTAGATTTCTACGTGTATACTACAATGTATAATACGTCCCTAGTTTTCTACAGGAGCGGAAAATACATTACGCCCTTCTCTTTTTAAATAAAAAATAACATCCAATTAGGAATTGGCATTAAACAGGGTTAAGTCGAAACAATTTTGAATGCAAACGTCAAATTAATTAGTTCTTAAAAATATTAAAGCGTTTACATGTCCGCTAAAAGACATTTATAACCTAGCAAATATATATATCGTGCATCTGCGGCATCCGTCATATTGAAACGTAAAATTTTAAAGAAATTTCAACGCAAGCGTCAAATTAATTAGTTCTTAAAAATGTTAACGCGTTTACATATACGCTAAAACACGTTTATAACCTAGCAGATACATATATCGTGCATCTGCGGTATCCGTCATATTGAAAACATAAAATTGTAAACAAATTTCAACACAAGCGTCAAATTAATTAGTTCTTAAAAATGTTAACGCCTTTACACGTACGCTAAAAGACGTTCATAACCTAGCAGAATCCGCATGTCGTCCATCCACGGCATTCTTCATATTGGAAACGTAATTTACTGTTTTTTTTCACCATTTTCTCCGGGAAATTAATATTGTTACGTATTATACGTAAACAACCTCGAAAAATGGGGACTTGCCCAACCTTGGAAAATACGACGTCAAAATGGACCCTATTGGGAGTGAAATCGTGAATCGTCGGGCCTAAAAAATTGATAAAGTGCCCTAGGGCCCTTCGGGCCCATTGGGGTTCGCCAACCACGCGAAGCCGAGAAACTTTCCACGTGGTTGCGCATTCAGAAAGTAACGACCGCGATAGGAGCGAAAGGGTTAAGTACATCGAGGGCCCCAGGGTCCATTGGTTGTCCGGAAATGCGGGAAATGGGGCCCCATAATTCTGTTGGGCCCAAATGTTGTGACATCGGCCATAAAGACCCCTGCAGTCGCGGCCAGAGAGGATCCCTTTGTCTAAGGGTCCGTTCACGGCGACATTCGGGAAACAATTGGCCGAGGTGACGAAACGAAAATGGCGGACATGAACCAAAAGCTTCGCAGGGGGTCCTCTTCGAAAGTCACCGAAAGGACTTTGTTCGGCTCGTCATTGATCCCAGAATTGCCGCCTAGGTGTTCCCATTGATCGCGCCGACAATTAGCGACATTCTATAAGCTACCAATTACAATACACAATAAAGTCTTTAGTAACGAAATGCGCTAATAATAAAAATACTAATTATAACTTTGGAGACGCTAAAGATTCCAGAAAATGACGGGGAAGATCAGGGTAATTGTCCATTTTTCGAGATTTTTCATGCCGACAATTAGGGACATTCTATAAGTTACCAATTACAATGCACAGTAAAGTCTTTAGTAACGAAATGCGCTAATAAATAAAATACTAATTAAAACTTCGGAGGCGCTAAAGATTCCAGAAAATGGAGAAGATCAGGGTAATTGCCCATTTTTCGAGGTTTTTCACATTTATATTACGTTACAAAGTAGTTTACCGGAGAAAATGGTAAAAAAGTAGAAAATTACGTTTCCAATATGAAGAATACCGCTGATAGACGACATACGACTTCTGCTAGGTTATGTACGTTTTTTAGCACATATGTAAACACGGAAATATTTCAAGAAACATTGAATTAATTTCGCGCTTGTATTCAAAATTGTTTAGAATTTCAATATGGCGGATTCCACAGATGCATGATATATTTATTCGCAAGGTTTACGTCTTTTTGCGCACATATAAACACGTGAAAATTGGTAAGAAATAATTTATTTGGCATTTGTATTCAAAATTTTGAAAAAATTGTTCGTACAGTAATTTCCTATAGATGCAAGTATTTGTGCTTAAGGCGTTTGTTCCATGTTTTTTTTTTTATTTGCAGTTGTATTTGAACGAATTCGATGGCATATACTGTATTTAATATGAATTATTAATAAATCTGTCGACATTAAATTTGGAAAAAAACTGTTCATACGATAATTTCCAGAGATGCAAGTATTTGTATGTAAGGCGTTAGTTCCCTGTTTTTTTTTTCTGATTACAATTTGTATTCCAACCAATTCGGTGGCATATGTTACCATATTTTCATTTCCACAGGGTACAAAAAAAAATGCAAATGTAAAATGTCCGACTCGGTGATGGACCCGTTAGACTCGGAGCCTTAATTAAAATCCATAACGGTAGATGCATGACGAGGCTAGGAAAAAAAATTTAGCACCCGTTCCATCAACATTAAAATCTGTTTGACTCGTTTCTAAAGACATCGGCAAATCGGGGGGCCCCAAAAGAATTGGGCCTTGCTCCTGTCCCGAATCGAAAGCCATTTACTTCCTACGGAAATTTTTTCTTCTACATAATATCAATTTTAAAACGTTACATGTTCCGCTTTGCCTACAAATTATTATTAAATTTAATATTAATTTTACTATTCGACTTATTCTTGAAAGCGGCGTCGGGAAACGGAAACATCAGTACGTGATTATAAAAACTCTAAGAATGAACGCAATGCTCGTGAAATTTCATATTTCACAAAAAAAGTGTGATCTTGGTTCTAGTCAAGTGTAAATAAAAAAAACATTTGTTTGAAAAACAAATTTTCACGAGCATCGCGCTCTTCCTTATGGCCTCCATAATCACGTGCCGAATTTTCAAATGATTCGGTGCACCCAGTTTAGAGAAAAGTATTATCAATATTTTGACGTTCTGATATATAGAATGACCCTTTCATATCACCTTAAGGCCCATTAAACATTCGAATACGCCCTTTCCTGGACAACAACAAAAAAAAATTGCACGACGTCGGCGATAAAACATTTCCGGAAAAAAAAAACGGGCCATGGGTCATAGGGCCCTTTTTTCACTGACTTTTGGGTGACCCTAGATAGAATGACCCTTTCATATCACCTTAAGGCCCATTAAAAATTCGAATACGCCTTTTCCTTGGCAACAACAAAAAAATTGCACGACGTCGGCGCTAAAACATTTCCGGAAAAAAAAAACGGGCCCAGGGTGGCGTTCCACGGAGATGGCCATGGGCCATAGGGCCCTTATTTCGCTGGCTTTTCGGTGACCCTAGATAGAATGACTTTCATATCACCTTAAGGCCCATTAAAAATTCGAATACGCCTTTTCCTGGACAATAAAATAAAAATTGCACAACGTCGGCGATAAAACATTTCCGGAAAAAAAAAAAAGAACGGGCCCAGGGTGGCGTTCCACGGAGATGGCCATGGGCCATAGGGCCCTTTTTTCGCTGGCTTTTGGGGTGGCGGCGGTGTCGGCGGTGGGGTGTGTATGCAGATGATTGGGAAAATAGAGTATAAAGGGCCCATAGTCTCACGCTATTGTGGGGCCCAGGTAAGATAAAGGTGGCCCCCGGGGCCCGGTGGATCCGTAGGGCCCCGCACCGACGAAGCCCCAAAGAAAGGCTCACCCCAGCGCGTGATGTCTCTTTAATTTTTATTAATGACGTACGATTTGAATTTCTGCATCGGTGATATGGGAACCGCTGGCTTCGCGGGCCCAAGACGTGACGACCGGGCCCCGGGGCCCGCTTAAGTGAATCGCGGAAAGGAAGAGGCTCCTGTTCGCGACGTCATCCATCATGCCTAGGTGATCATGCTTTAATGCACGAGCAGTCATCCTCCGGGATTTAGATCGGGCCCCGTGGGGCCTTACCGTTACCCAATAGCGAAGTTCCCGTTTAAAGAGAAGAATTCACCGAACATTTCTGTCCTTTAAGGTGAAGTGAAACACGTCGAGTAACTTGATCGACGTCGGTAAAGAAGATTTTTCTAAATGCTTCCGTTGCCGACGTTCATTTTTATATTTACAGCCGTATTGAATTATATTGGGTACTGTACCAAATGACATACTCCACCTGTCGTTTTCGTACAATAATTATAAAGAAATCGAAGTAAAACGCCAAATTATCTAAAATTTTAACACGTGATTATGGAGGTCCTAAGGAAGAACGCAATGCTCTTAAAATTTCGTTTTTCACAAAAAAATGTGATCTTGATTCTAGTTTAGGCTAAATAAAAAACATTTTCTTTGAAAAATGAAATTTCACGAACATTGCATTGTTTCTTAGGGCCTTCATAATCACGTGTTAATGTTTCAGATAATCCGGTGCACTCAGTTTGGGGATAAGTTTTATAAATATTTCATGTATTGATATATAAAAATTGACCCTTTCATATCACCTTAAGATGTTCAAAATATTATAAAATAGATAGCATTCTTCCTTAGGGCCGCCATAATCACGTGTTACTGTTTCAGATAATTCGGTGCACCCAGTTTGGAAATAAGTTGTATAAATATTTCATGTATTGATATATGTAAATTGACCCTTTCATATCACCTTAAGTTGTTCGAAATATTATAATATAAATGGCGCTTTCTGAAGGCCTCCATAATCACGTGTCAAAGATTAAGATAATTCGGTGCATCCAGTATGGAGATAAATATTCCACGTTTTGATTTATATACAGAATGACCCTTTCATATCACCTTAAGACGTTCGAAATATTCAAAGCGTTCTTTGGGGACGCTCTAAATTGGAATGTCTTGGAAGTGAGATAATGACTAAACGCCCGTCATAAATTATCGCGTCGAAATAGAGAGAGTTTTACGGTCTCTCCAGCTGATAGAGGCTTAGGCATCAAGATGGCGGCCGCTAGATCGAAGGAGAGTCGCCGCTCGGCCGATAGTGTTAAGAATGTCGCCTAAGAACAGTGGGCCCAGTGTTGGTAGGCCACATGTTCGGGTCGTGACGAAGTGCAGACGCCATAAGTCGATCTGGCGAAACGGGGCATCCGATTTGTCAAAGGGTGCCGAAAGAGTCTGCACCGCGGACCGGATGTGGGCCCTCCGCTCGCAAGATGGCGGCCTTTCCGAGGAATCCGAAGACACGCTTGGCCAACATGGCGGCCATGTGTAGCCTCGAGGAAAGTGGAACTCCGTCGTAACCAAGTTCTTAAAAACGCTTCGTACATGTATTTTTGATTAATGGAAACGTCAAATTGTTTTCTTCCGCGACTAAAGTACGATTTTCACGGCTTTTCCAAAGAATCCGATGACATGCCTGACCAACATGGCGGCCATGTGTAGCCTCGAGGAAAGTGGAACTCCGTCGAAATCAAGTTCTCGAAAACGATTGGCGAATGTTATTAATTTATGTAAACGTCTTCTTTCGTTTGTTCTTCTTGTTATTAATTTATGTAAACGTCTTCCTTCGTGTGTTCTTCATTTTATTAATTTATGGAAACGTCTTCTTTCCTTTGTTCTTCATTTTATTAATTTATGGAAATGTCAATATGTGTTCATCCGCGACTAAAGCATGATTTTCGCGGCCTTTTCGAAAAATCCGAAGACACGCTTGGCCAACATGGCGGCCATTTGTAGCCTCGAGAAAGGGGAACTACGTCGAAATCAAGTTCTTGAAAACGATTGGCGAATGTTATTAATTTATGTAAACGTCTTCTTTCGTTTGCTCTTCTTGTTATTAATTTATGGAACCGTCTTCTTTGTTTGTCTCTTCTGTTATAAATTTATGGAAACGCCTTCTTTGCTTGTCCCTTTTGTTATTAATTTATAGAAACGTCTTCTTTCGTTTGTTCTTCTTGTCATTAATTTATGTAAACGTCTTCTTTGTTTGTCTCTTCTGTTATAAATTTATGGAAACGTCTTCTTTGTTTGTCCCTTTTGTTATAAATTTATGGAAACGTCTTCTTTGTTTGTCCTCCTTTATATTAATTTATGGTAACGTCAATATGTGTTCATCCGCGAGTAAAGCACGATTTCGGCGTCCAAGATGGCGCACTCGGAGAAAATTTCTCTAAGAGCGGGATTCACCGAAAGCGACGTGATGGGAAATCTCGCGACAGGGAATTTGGGCCCATCGATTCAATTCTGGGCCCTACTCGCGCGTCAAATTCGCCATTAAATCTGCTCGTCCTGCGACGCCAGGACGCCCTAGGTAGGGGCCCGATGGTCAAGGACACTTGCTCGGCAGAAGTGGAGAAAAAGCTGGACAAAAAGCCGGGCTTTTTTCGGAGGAGTCGTTGAACCTGGAGTCTGGGCCAGGTCTGCCTAAGAGGTTCTCACCTCTTCCGGGATCCCCGAGGAGGGGAAAAAACCCGGCTCGGGGCAAAAAAGGGGAAATATCGGGATCAATATTTGACCCGGAAAAAAGGAGCAGAAGAAGAACCCGGACTGGTCCGGCTCGTCCCGGGACGAGTCTTTCGGACGGGGAGAGTGCTCTCCTTTTTCCAGGATTCCCTCGGGACCCGCGGTTCGACTGACTCCTTGTGTGGCCATTTAAATGACTTTTCTTTCATCTTACCCATGTACCGCCGTGGAAAGTTAAGGTGAAGTGAAACACGTCGAGGAACTTGATCGACGTCGGTAAAGAAGATTTTTCTAAATGCCTCCATTGCCCACGTTCGTTTTTATATTGACAGCTGTATTCAATTATATTGGGTATTGTACCAAATGACATATTCCACCTGTCGTTTTCGTACAATAATTATAAAGAAATCCAAGTAAAACTCTAGAAATCCTCTGGATTCATGATTTCTGAGGCCCTAGTGGACTGAAGAGGAACACTCTATGCCATCTGTGATTTCCAGGTCAATTAAATTCTCACTCCGAGACCTCGTATTCCCATCGTTTTGGCATAGAAGCGCATAAGACACTTTTTTTGCCTTTATCCCGCTCAAATGCGAGTTTATCGATTATCAGAGTGTCCTAAATTGTCGTAAAATTGTTCTGACCCTTTTATTTCTCATACCAGAGCCTCCAATAATTGTATTTTGATCGAAATATGAGAGCCGACGCCATTTTGTTTCTGATCTGGGCTAAGTTAATACATTTGTATTGAAAAATCCAAATTTTGAACGTAGGACAATTCTTATATAATCACGAGTCATGTGTCAAAGTTTCGGACAGTTTGGTCCAACACCCTTTAAAAAAAGTGTCTTAATCGAATCAACTGATTTAAGGGGAGTTTCACTTCACTTAAGGGGGTGTGAAGGTGGCATCCGAAAGCTGAACCGTTCATAAAACTTTTCATAGAACTGGGTGTCTCAAATCGTTTCATACTTTAAAACGTGAATATGGAGACCCTAAGGTAGGTCCAGAAACTCGCGAAATTTCATTCTTTATAACCTATTTTTAAAATACCTAGAAAGAAATTTGAAAATAGTTGAAATTTCATGAGTTTCAGGACCTTCCTTATAATCTCCCCACTCACGTTGTAAAGTTTCAAACTATTCGGTAAATCGAGTCGGGAGAAAAGTTTTATAAACAAAACCTCTTCGACGCAACTTTCACATCACCTTAAGCGCTGGAATTTCCTAAAAATTATAATCGAGTATCGCCCTTGTTTCGTGTAATTATTTCCTGGAAACTTCAGGACTTTTACATATTTTTAGAACGGTACAAACGGTTAAGCCGAAGGCCAAAATGGCACCCTCAAAACCGGGGAATTAAGATTCCCCTTAAAGAGATCTCTTAACAACCCTTAATCGGGCCGGCACGAACGCCCCGAAAACGGGCCCTTCAATCATCATCGTACTTTTCCCCCGTACCCCGGTTTAACCACCTGAAAAACGACGCTCCTTTAGCCCTTTCCCCTTTTAACGACATTTTAATCGGCGGCGTGCCTCTACCCCCTGACAAACGCGTTAAGATGACATATTACGATAAAAAACGTGTATTGGGAAGAAAAAAATTAATCGTAATTGTAACAGGACGTCCTTAGTATGCGAAAATAGGGACCTGATTCCGACGTGTCAACATTTTTTTCCGAACTGTTAGAAAAAAAAAAAAACCCGGTATCACATCCTGCTTAAGGGGATGTGAAAGTGGCATCCAAAAGCTCAATCGTTCATAAACCTTTTCATAGAACTCGGTGTCTCAAATCGTTTCATACTTTAAAACGTGAATATGGAGACCCTAAGATAGGTCCTGAAACTGGCGAAATTTCATTTTTTATAGACTATTTTTAAAATACCTATGAACAAATTTGAAAAGAATTGTAATTTCATGAGTTTCAGGACCTTCCTTATAGTCTCCCAATTCGCGTTGTAAAGTTTCGAACTATTCGGTAAATCGAATTGGGAGAAAAGTTTTATAAACAAAACGTCTTCGATGCCACTTTTACATCACCTTAAGATGATATGAAAGTGAGATATATATGCGTACCAAAAAGTGAAAATATTGATAAAACTTTACGTGAAACTGGGCACATCGAATTATATAAAACTTTAACACGTGATTATGGAGGCTCTCAGGAAGAACGCGCTACCCGTAAAATTTCATTTTTCGAAAAAAAATTATCTGAAACTTTAACACGTGAGTATGGAGGCTCTAAGGAAGAATGCGCTGCCCTTGAAATTTCATTTTTCAAAATAAAATTATCTGAAACTTTAACATGTACGAATGGAGGCTCTAAGGGAGAACGCGCTGCCCTTGAAATTTCGTTTTTCAACAAAAAATATCTTTTCTTGGTTCCTGTACGAGATAAATGCATAATTTCCTTTGAAAAATGAAATTTCACGGGCAGCGCGTTCCTCCTTAGGACCTTCTTAGCACATTCGCGACCGGCAAATTTTTCCCTTTTCAAATACCGAGTACCGGCGAAAATAATAAAATTCTGAAATTGGTTGCCGCAAACTTGTATCGTGTATCGTCATGGACGTGATTCACGTCAGCGGCAATCAGGAATAGAATTTAAAATGACGTGAATTCACGTCAGCGGCAACCAGGAATAGAACATGAAAAGACGTAAATTCACGTCATCGGTCGCGAAAGTGTTAACACTTTACCGACCAGCGAATTCGGAAGCAAATGGCGATCACGGGTATCGCAAAACCGATTATCAGGCTTCCGGTCGGTAAAGTGTTAATTTAAATAGAAAGCGATTGCGTCTCAATTTCAATTTCGGAGCCCATCGAGGGGTCTTGCAGGAAGGCCCAAATCGATGTGTTGCATCGAGCTGGACCTTTTCCTGCAATTTTATTTTTATTTCCAAGAGCCAGTGAAGGGCTCGTGATTGGAGGGCCATCCGAGGGTCTGGTCCAGCCCGGATGCGAAGATCGGAACTGACCGAGACCCATCGGCAGGTGGATGCACCTGCTGGGCCAGGGCCCCGGAGAGTAGCACCTGCTGGGCCCAGCTACCTCGGAATTTTGCGGTTGTCCACTCGGCTCGGGAGTTTGCCCATGGGACGTGGTTTATGGACACTGGTCAGCCGCAATAATCGAGGGCGACTCAAATGGTCCGTGCAGGGACGCGTGTGGTCCCCGCCCAGGCAACCCATGAAGTGGAATATACGTAAATTAAACGTCTAAATTAGGTCCATAGGTATAGCAAATGTATATCGTATATCATCGACCTAAAAGATATCTAAAGGATATATATAAATATCTATGTCTATTGTAGATGGGTTCTATAAGCCTCGGAAAGTTGGATAGTATCTCAGGCAACCCATGAAGTGGAATATACGTAAATTAAACGTCTAAATTAGGTCCATAGGTATAGCAAATGTATATCGTATATCATCGACCTAAGAAATATCTAAAGGATATATATAAATATCTATGTCTATTGTAGATGGGTTCTATGAGCCTCGGAAAGTTGGATAGTACCCCAGGCAACCCATGAAATGGAATATACGTAAATTAAACGTCTAAATTAGGTCCATAGGTATAGCAAATGTATATCGTCTATCATCGACCTAAGAGATATCTAAAGGATATATATAAATATCTATGTCTATTGTAGATGGGTTCTATAANGGGAGGAATTAATTAATTATTATTATTTGTTAGTATTTACGTCTCGCATTACCCAGGAAGCATTTACTTGATTTTTATATTTGTTCCTCGTTACGATTATTTTCCCGATCCGAAATAAGGAGGAAGATATCGTGCCGTGGGAATTAATTAATTGTTATTATTTGTTAGCATTTACGTCTGCTCGGAATGCCCAAGAAGCATTTATTTTATTTTTATATTTATTCCTCGTTACGATTATTTTCTCGATCCGAAGTAAGGGGGAAGATGTCGAGCCGTGGGGATTAATTAAAATAAAATTGCGCCATCGGAGATACTAACGAACCGTCGAGACAAAACGGGAATATGGCGACTCAAGTCGAGCTGCTTGTATTTAGAAGTTTTAGTGGCGAGCCCGACTTCCCCGGATCTTTAGTGGAGGCCCTCGAAGTCTCAAGTGACCGTCCAAGGACTACTTGAAAATCCAAGACACACGGTCTAGTACCTTCTAATGGGACCGATGACGTTCTTACGAAACGATACCGCTGAAAGAACCACCGATAAGCTCCCGACTCTTTGGCTGTGAACCCAACGAACTCTTTTCGTCGCTGCTGCTGTCATTTCAAAATAACTGCAATTACATTCGAGCATTCGAAAATATCCTATATTTTTCAGTTTCACTCTGTGCTCAGAATATTTTTTTAAGGGGAAAAAAATGGGATTAAATATTTCATTTTTAACCCTTTCATTTCAATTAAATGACCCTTTCATATCACCTTAGTGTGTTATTTTGGACCTTTTCGTTTTAATCGTTATTTTTAACCTCTTAATTTCAATTTAATGACCCTTTCATATCACCTTAATGGGTTAGTTTGAACCTTTTCATTTTAATCATTATTTTTAACCTTTTCATTTCAATTTAATGACCCTTTCATGTCACCTTAATGCGTTAGTTTGAACCTTTTCATTTCAATTTAATGACCCTTTCATATCACCTCAATGCGTTAGTTTGAACCTTTTCATTTTAATCGTTATTTTTAACCTCCTAATTTCAATTTAATGACCTTTTCATGTCACCTTAATGCGTTAGGTTGAACCTTTTCATTTTAATCATAACTTTTAACCTTTTCATTTCATTTGTAATGACCCTTTCATATCACCTTATTGTGTTATGTTAAACCTTTTCATATTAACCAATTGAGCGTGTCAATAGACAGCAGTTTCAACAATTACTTGGTTATTTCTAAACGATTATTACTTCAACCGAGCTTATTTCGAGCTTCAGTGAAGTTTCCTTTTCTGTGATGCAACTGTACTGAAAATTGTCTTACATTTTGAATGAGGCGATAAACAACAGTAGTTACTTTATTACCTTCAACAATTACTTGGTCATCTTTAAATGGCATTACTTCAACCGACTTTATTGCGAGCTGGGTGAAGTTTACTTTTCTCAGTAATGCAACTCTGGGGAAAATTTTCTTCAATTTTGAACGTCGCAATAGACAGTAGTAGTCACTTTATTACTTCCAACAATTACTTGGTCATCTTTAGATGGTATTACTTCAACCGACTTTATTTCGAGCTGGGTGAAGTTTACTTTTCTCAGCAATGCAATTTTGGGGAAAATTTTCTTCAAATTTGAACGTGGCAATTGCTAACAGTAGTCACCAGATTACTTTTAACAATTACTTGGACATTTTTAAATGGCATTCCTTCAACCGAGCTTATTCCGAGCTGGGTGAAGTTTACTTTTCTCAGTGAAGCATCTCTGGGGAAAATTTTCTTCAAATTTGAGGTTATTGCCTCGAAGAGGAGCGAGGAATCGGTCTCGAAGACTCCGAGGGTTTTTGCGGCCACCCCGCGGATCGCGTCTGCCACCCCCGCGGCCACCCACCCGGTCGCTGAGTGCGCTGGTAAAACAGCCCCTTAAAACGGTTTTACGGCCCTGCACGGGGCGCAACGACGTCTAGACGCCAGGGCCGTAAAGTTTGACCTACTCACCCCCAACTCCGGGGCGCCTCTGCACTTCCGCCCTCCTTCGCCGCCCCCGCCACCCCGAACCACCCTCCGCCGCCCGCCACCCACCACCCACCCAGCCTCCCGGCGTCCCTTAGACCTAATCCCAGGACCTTGGAACTGGGGCAAAGGGTTGCGGAGGGCCCATGTAGATGCGGACCAACCCTTCCCGGTCCGGGATCCTCTCTCACCCCGTTTTAGAAATTGATGTACTCATTTTCCTGCTGTCCGAGACCCATTACCATACGAGAAAAATGTTTCGGCCCTGTCCCTTAAGGTGAAGTGAAACACGTCGAGGAACTTGATCGACGTCGATAAGTAAGATTTTTCTTAATGCCTACGTTGCCGACGTTCGTTTTTATATTGACAGATGTGTCGAATTATATTGGGTATTGTACCAAATGACATACTCCCCCTGTCGTTTTCGTACAATAATTATAAAGAAATCGAAGTAAAACTCCAGAAATCCTCTGGATTCATGCTTTCTGGGGCCCTAATTGGCTGCAGCGGGACCCCCTCCGTCATCTGTGATTTACAGGTCAATTAAATTTTCACTCCGAGACCTCGTATTCCCATCGTTTTAGCATAGAAGCGCATACAACACTTTTTTTGCCTTTATCCCGTTCTAATCCGAGTTTATCGATTACCAGACTGTTCTAAATTGTCGTAAAATTGTCCTGGCCCTTTCGATTCTCATATCAGAGCCTTCGATGATTGTATATTGATCGAAATATGAGAGCTCGACGCCATTTTGGTTCAGGTCTGGACTGAGTTGAATACATTTTTTATTTAAATCCAAATTTTGAATGTGTCAGGACAATTCTTAGATCATCAGGAGTGACGTGTCAAAGTTTCGGACAGTTTGGTCTAATACCCTTAAAAAAAAAGTGTTGCATTCGAATCGACTGATTTGAAGGGGGTTTCACTTCACCTTAAGAGGATGTGAAAGTGGCATATGAAGGGTCGGTCGTTCATGAAACTTTTCGTTGAACTAGGTATACCTAATCGATTTAAACCTTACAATATAAATATGGAGGGTGTAAGGAAGGTCCTAAAACTCATGAAATTTCATTTTTCTATTTACTTCGTTTATAGGTATTTTTAAAGTTTGTTATAAAGGTGAAATTTTATGAGTTTGAGGACCTTCCTTATACCCTCCATGTTCACGTTATCCTAAATTGTCGTACAATTGTCCTGACCCTTTCGTTCCTCATATCAGAGCCTTGAATAATTGTATATCGATCGAGATATAAGAGCTCGACGTCATTTTGCTTCTGGTCCGGGCTAAGATAATAAATTTGTTTGAAAAATTCAAATGTTCAATCTGTCAGAACAATTCATAGATGATCACGAGTCATGTGTCAAAGTTGCGGACAGTTCGATCGAATACCTTTAAAAAAAAAAGTGTCTTATTCGTATCGACTGATTTGAGGGGGGGGTTTCACATCCCCTTAAAGGTCTTCTGCCCCGTCAATCTGGCATCCATTAATCGCTTGAAAATTCATACGAAAAACCCTTCCCCGACTGAAAGCCATTCTCCCAAAAATCCAAATCCCCGTCGCCCTTCCATTTCCATCAATAGTCCATGACATCTATCGACCGAACACTTCCCGACCATCTATTTCCCAAGACTTACCCAGCCTCTCAAAATCGTTTCCTTCCTCCGAAATGTTCTCCAAGTCACCCCGAAGGAAACCCTGCGTTTCCTTTCCCCCTGTGTCTAGTATAGGGGGAACCCACCCTACCGGAAGCGCGCGTTAATTTTCCCTGGTTCGAAAATGATTTCTTCTGGAAAGCAGGTCCCTTATAATCAGCTGGTGGGTCAAACTGACGGGCCAGGGCTGCCTCCGACGAAACGATGGGACGACGAGCTTGGGCCCCCTCCGATGAAAAGTCTCCCCTAGGCTCAGCTGTCCATAGTAGCTCTATCCTTGCCCAGGGCACCCGAGGACACGTCCGTGTTCTCTACATGGTCGTGCACGTGGGTAATTCCCCATTTTTTAGACGTTTTTCACGTATATCTTCTCTGGTTCGAAAATGATTTCTTCTGGAAAGCAGGTCCCTTATAATCAGCTGGTGGGTCAAACTGACGGGCCAGAGCTGCCTCCGACGAAACGATGGGACGACGAGCTTGGGCCCCTCCGATGAAAAGTCTCCCCTAGGCTCAGCTGTCCATGGTAACTCTATCTTTGCCCATAGCACCCAAAGTCACGTCCGTGTCCTCTATACAGGCGTGCACGTGGGTAATTCCCAATTTTTTTACATGTTTCGTGTATATCTTCTCTGGTTCGAAAATGATTTCTTCTGGAAAGCAGGTTCCTTATGAACAGCTGATTGGCCGAATTGACAGACCAGGACTGCCAACGACGAGGTTGGGCCTCCTCCGATGAAAAGTCTCCTCTAGGTTCAGCTATCCATAGTAGCTCTATCCTTGCCCAGGGCACCCGAGGACACGTCCGTGTCCTCTATACAGGCGTGCACGTGGATAATTCCCCATTTTTTCGACGTTTTGGCGTATATTTTCTCTGGTTCGAAAATAATATCTTCTGGAAAGCAGGTCCTTTATAATCAGCTGATTGGCCGAATTGACGGACCAGGGCTGCCAACGACGAGGTTGGGCCTCCTCCGATGAAAAGTCTCCCCTAGGCTCAGCTGTCCATAGTAACTCTATCTTTGCCCAAGGCACATGAGGACACGTCCGTGTCCTCTATACAGGTGTGCATATGGGTAATTCTCTATTTTTTCTACGTTTTTCGCGTATATTTTCTCTGGTTCGAAAATGATTTCTTTTCGAAAGCAAGTCCCTTATAATCAGCTGGTTGGCCGAATTGACGAGCTAGAGTTGCCAACGACGAGGTTGGGCCTCCTCCGATGAAAAGTCTCCCCTAGGCTCAGCTGTCCATGGTAACTCTATCTTTGCCCAAGGCACCCGAGGACACGTCTGTGTCTTCTACACAGGCGTGCACGTGGATAATTCCCCATTTTTTCGACGTTTTTCACGTATATTACGCAACAAAGTAGTTTACCGGAGAAAATCGTAAAAACCAGAAAATTACGTTTCCAATAAGAAGAATTCCGCGGATGGAAGACATACGGCTTCTGCTAGGTTATGAACGTTTTTTAGCACCTATGTAAACATGTAAATCTTTCAAGGAATAATTAATTAATTTCCCGCTTGTATTCGAAATTCTTTAGAGTTCCACGTTTTCAATTTGGCGGATTCCCCAGATGCACGATATATGTATTCGCAAGGTTTACATCTTTTAGCGCCCATATAATCACGTAAAAATTGTTAAGAAATAATTACTCCGGCGATTGTGCCCAAATTCTTTCGACTTAACTCTGTTTAATACCAAATTTCTAATTGGATGTTATTTTTTATTTAAAAAAAGAAGGGCGTAATGTACTTTCCGCTCGCGTAGATAACTAGGGACGTATTATACGTTATAATATATACGTAGAAGAGCGCGTGCATTACATGACGTATTATACGTTATAATATACACGTAGAAGAGCGCGTGCATTACATGACGTATTATACCAAAGTCTGGTCGTGCACGTCCGTGTCCCAACACGTGTAGATCCCCCTGCGTGGACTCACACGTCGCTCGAAAAGGGACACTTGACTGTGGGCTCCCACCACGTGTCACGGCTGGATGCTAACAGACAGTCTCGTCTTTTGGGGAAAGACAGAAACCCAGACCCAGGGGAGTCAAAAATTAATGTCCACCGGCTGGACTGAAATGGATTTAAAGGGACGAAACGGGGAAGAATGAATCCACATTGAATGGCACCGAATCTAGAGGAACAGGTAGAACGTGCGAACGCCATTAAGGGTGATATAAAAGGGACACTCTGTATATAATACGTCAATATATATGTATTGACAATATACATATCCAATATGTATATATATAATATATATATACATATCCAATATGTATATATATAATATATAAATAAATTGATATAAGTTATATCCCGGGACATAAGTTGTAACCCCTAATAATAGTTAACCATACGTATGAAATACTTTTTTTCTTTCCGCCGTACGTATATTGTTTCTTTTTCACAAACTATTTAATTTGGAACTATTACTTGTGTAATACTAACGTTCAAACTTTGACCGTTCGGAAATGAAGGGAAATTTTTTCTGAAACCTGCTTTTAGGAAACCCAATACTTGTGGTGTCGGGGGGACGGAGGTGAAAAGTGGGTTGATTTGAAAGATTTTATTTCAATTAACTAGGTAATTATTTGTGTGGAGGAGTCTGGGGTTATGCGGCGTATAGACGGTCCAACTATTCGGGGAATCTCGTCCGATGTACTTAATATACCCGGCCCTCTGCTAAGTATTCGATTTCCAATTTCCATGAATTATTTCCCTGCTAGTCACTTAATTAAGGCTTGCCCCGTCGATAATCGATGCTTCTAGGCTCTCCAGGGCTAATTCTCCTTTTAATGCTATTTAATTATTTCGTAATGCTCGTTTTGTTGCAAGGAATATGTTCGCCGTCCGTTAACTCGGCCGAACTGCATATAATTCCGCAGAAATTTTTAATCACGTTTCACCGTTCGTTATTTCGCTGCAAGATAATTTTAAATAATTGACAACATACTGAATCTTATTACCCTTCATCAGATTTCGCTGCCAGAGCTATTCCCCCAGTAAATCTTGCAATATCAATAACACTAAAAAGTTTAAACCCCGCGAAGATAAACAAACATAAAATTCTGGGAGTAAACTGAAAAATAATTCCCATGTATATTTACACCCTAGATCATTGGTTGTTTCGATGCCACTATTAATAACGCAAAATTACGTTGGGTGAGTAATATCCCATCAGCATCTGAATTTACCTAAAGAATAATATGGAGGGTAATCTTCCAATCAATGATAAAACTGATGGTCTTCGTATGTTAACCCAGACGTACACTTATTAATACATATTATACATGAATACGTAACCGTGATTGTAAGACACTATCCTGGGTAGGTACACACTTCTTTCGCGTCAATTCTGTAGCTCTAGACCGAGGAAAGTCAGTTCCGGAAATTGTCTGAACCATCACCGGTCAAACGCAAGCAACAACTAATGATGCGCCACTACGCACTGTCTAGGCAGAACACTTTTCGATACGTTTGACATTGTTTTTCAACAATAAGACACGGTAGAATCACGCGATTGAATAAAGACTTTCCTGGGTAGGTACTCATTTCTTTTGCGTCAATTCTGTAGCACTGGTTCGAGGAAAACCAGCTCCGGAAATTGTCTAAACCTTCACCGGTCAAACGCAAGTAACAACTAATGATGCGCCACTACGCACCGTCTAGGCAGGACACTTTTCGATGCGTTTGGCATTGTTTTCCAACAAGAAGACGCGGTAGAATCACGCGATTGAATTTAGACTTTCCTAGGTAGGTACTTCTTTCGCGTCGATTCGATAACACTAGACTGATGCAAGTCAGCTTTGGAGATTGTCTGAACCATCACCGGTCAAACGCAAGCAACGACTAATGATGCGCCACTCCACACCGTCTAGGCAGGACACTTTTCGATGCGTTTGGCATTGTTTTCCAACAAGAAGACGCGGGAGAATCACGCAATTGAATTAAGACTTTCTTAGGTAGGTACTTACTTCTTTCGCGTCAACGCGATTGAATTTAGACTTTCCTAGGTAGGTACTTACTTCTTTCGCGTCGATTCGATAACACTAGACTGATGCAAGTCAGCTTTGGAGATGGTCTGAACCATCACCGGTCAAACGCAAGTAACAACTAATGATGCGCCACTACGCACTGTCTAGGCAGAACACTTTTCGATACGTTTGACATTGTTTTTCAACAATAAGACACGGTAGAATCACGCGATTGAATAAAGACTTTCCTGGGTAGGTACTCATTTCTTTTGCGTCAATTCTGTAGCACCGGTTCGAGGAAAACCAGCTCCGGAAATTGTCTAAACCTTCACCGGTCAAACGCAAGTAACAACTAATGATGCGCCACTACGCACCGTCTAGGCAGGACACTTTTCGATGTGTTTGGCATTGTTATCCAACAAAAAGACGCGGTAGAATCACGCGATTGAATTAAGACTTTCCTGGGTAGGTACTTACTTCTTTCGCGTCAATTCGCTAACACTAGACCGATGCAAGTCAACTTCGGAGATTGCCTGAACCTTCACCAGCCAAACGCCCGCGACAACTAATGATGCGCCACTACGCGTCGTCTATGCAGAATAAGTTTCGATTCGTTTGGCATTGTTTTTCAATAAGAAGACGCGGTAGGCTCACGCGATTGAATTTAGACTTTCCTAAGTAGGTACTCACTTCTTTCGCGTCAATTCCGTAGCACTAAACTGAGGCAAGTCAGCTCCGAAGATTGCCTGAACCTTCACCGGTCAAACGCAAGTAACAACTAATGATGCGTCACTCCGCACCGACACGGCAGGACACTTTTCAATGCGTTTAGCATTGTATATCAACAAGAAGATGCGGGAGAATAACGCGATTGAATTTAGACATTCATGGGTGGGTACTTACTTCTTTTGCGCCAATTCAATAACACTAGACCGATGCTAGTCAGTTCCGGAGATAGCCCGCGACAACTAATGGTGCGCCACTTCGCACCATCTCGGCAGGACACTTTTCGTTACGATTAAATTTAGACTTTCCTAAGTAGGTATTCACTTCTTTCGCGTCAATTCCGTAGCACTAAACTGAGGCAAGTCAGCTCCGAAGATTGCCTGAACCTTCACCGATCAAACGCCCGCGACAACTAATGATGCAACACTCTGCTCCGTCTAGGCAGGACACGTTTCGACGGGTTTGTTATTGTTTTCAAACGAGAAGACGCGAGAGAATTCCGTGATTGAATTTCGGCGATTTGATTGGCTAAGTTTACATCAAAATATTTATACAGCTTTTCTGCAAACTGTGTGCACCGTATTATCTGAAAGTTTAACACGCGACTACGGAGGCCCTGAGGAAGAACGCGATGCTCGTGACATTTCAGTTTTCCCAAAGAACTCTGATCTTGGTACTACTCTAGGCTAAATAAAAAACATTTTGGTTGAAAAATTTCCACGACGGAAGAAGTCGTCATGCCCATTTGAGGTGTCTTCCTGTTATGACGAAATATTTTGTAATACCCGGTTAACAGATTAAACAATGTCCGTATAAAAAAATGGAGTGAAATAAATCTAAAAGCAATTGATCGAACTCCGATAGTATCCAACTCTTAAAAAATATCCATATAAAAAAGGGGAGTGAAATAAATCTAAATAAAGGAACGCAGCGGGATGTTTGTAAAGCTGCAGTGTCCCGACGGAGGGGTGGCAGGGGTGGGGGCGGAGGTGGAGGAGGGGGGAGAGAAGGTGGAGAGATGGTGGAAAGATGGATGGAGGGGTTGGAAGATTGGAGGTTGGTAGACGCGTAGGTTTATGGGTGGGCCGCGACCATCCGCGCGTCTGGTGCTCGGCTGCCTTCCTCCCAGTGGCTGCCGACGGTTGTAAAAATTTTACTGCGAATTGTCTGCAGACTCGCGCGGGATATTATGACCGGAAAAATAGGAAACTCCCGGGAACCCCGGAAAAAGCCGTCTGGGTCAGGCGCTTTTGCTCCATTTGGGTCAGCGATTTCTAGACGGTGGGATTGGGATTCGAAATGGGAGCTGATGTGACGCTGGACTGCTCCTACTGGGGAATTAGGAACTTATCGAATTTTGCTCTGGTCTCATTGTTTTCGAATGCGTTCGCAAAGAACTGGGTAAGCAAGTTTCTTTCTTTTGGGAAAATGAATCACGAAACGAGAATATACAGGTAGTTCGAAATGGGAGCTGATGTGATGCAAGACTGCTCCTACAGGGGAATTAGGAACTGATCGAATTTTGCTCTGGCCTCATTGTCTTCGAATGCGTTCTGAAAGGATAGGGTAGGTAGGTTCTCTCTTTTGAGGAAAGGAATCACGAAACAAGAATATACAGGTAGTTCGAAATGGGAGCTGATGTGATGCTAGACTGCCCCTACAGGGGAATTAGGAACTGATCGAATTTTGCTCTGGCCTCATTGTCTTCGAATGCGTTCTGAAAGGATAGGGTAGGCAGGTTCTCTCTTTTGAGGAAAGGAATCACGAAACAAGAATATACAGATAGTTCGAAATGGGAGCTGATGTGATGCAAGACTGTTCCTACAGGGGAATTAGGAACTGATTGAATTTTGCTCTGGCCTGATTGTTTTCGAATGCGTTTGGAAAGGACAGGGTAGGCAGGTTCTTTCTTTTGAGGAAAGGAATCACTAAACAAGAATATAGTTCGAAATGGGAGCTGATATGACACTGGACTGCCCCTACACAGGAATTAGGAACTGATCGAATTTTGCTCTGGTCTCATTGTTTTCGAATAAGGTGTTCGGAAAGTGCAGGGTAAGCAGGTTCTCTCTTTTGAGGAAAGGAATCACGAAACGAGAATATAATTCGGATTTCTATATTAGAGGAATTGACATTACTCATTCAAGCGGTTCAGAAAACGACATTCATTGTCCAGTTTGACGCGCCACGCTAAACATTGCTGATAATGACTAAGACAAAGTTTCTTAACAGAAATTACGGAATATTGCTCGGGCCTCCGTTATCTCGGAAGGGGAGTTTAATATGGACGAGGCACGCGTTTATCTGTCTTCCTCTAGTAATCATGAAACAGTTTAGCAGGATAGTTCAGGCCTGTTTGCTGAGGAAGTCGAAATGCTAAAATTATGGAACATCCTATGACTCTTTATTCATCAAGATCCAACTGGAGCACTTTTTCCCGGACAGGGAATCCGCAGATCGAGCCTACTCGAAGTTCATCTATCGAAAAGCGATTAAAGTCGGCAAAAGTCTCCGAACGGATCTCTCCAGGTCCCTTCCAGTTCGGTCCCACGATCTGCATGCGTAATCTCCGGGATCAGGGCAGCCTCCTCTGGACCCGGTCCAGTTGTCGGAGTCAGGTGTTCATCGGGAAGATCCCTAGAGGAGCGAACTCGTAAATCCCGGTTATCGGTTTATCAGCCAATAAGATCTTAACCCTCGGGACGGCATCCCTCGGGAGAATCTGGAGCAACAATTCCGGGCCAACTGTTGAGTTTTATCACTCTCCCTCTCGCGGGTGTTTCAGAAGGGCGAGCCGGCACTCGAGACGGACCACGTGTGTGCGTCTCGCCCTTCGTCTCGAGCACGTCTCGTCTTGGGTTATGTCGCCCATATAGTGTTGACGAAGAGGAAAAAAGAGCCCCCAAAAGTGATAGCGCTCCCATCTTCGAGTTCCCGCGTTGCCATCACTCGTGTGGGAACATGTGGTCTGGGGAGGAGGGCTTAATGGGGACCCGGAGATCTACGAGGGCCCGCCATTTTGGAAAGATTTTTTCCCCAGCTAATACTTTCGGTATTTACTCAACCGGTTATTTCTTGAATCGTTTTTCCACGGTTAATTTTAACATCGGAAGTATTTATAGACTCCAATCTTGAGTGGGTATCCTTTACCGAGGAGGCTGCAGCTGCGCGAGATTCCGCCATCTTGAACCTCTGCGAGATCTTTCGAATCAAATTCGGAGGTAACACCGATCCCATTGCCTGTTTATTTCATTACTCGTCCACGGCAAGTCGGTTAAAGATTTACGGGATACTTTGAGCATCCGATCCATGAGGTAGTTTCCCTGTTTTTTTTTTTTTTTTTGGAAAAGGGGCAGTTTCGATGATCATTTCGACTAGGGAGCCAGGTTCGGGGGATTTCTGGGATGCTTCGGGGTAATGGTCCCAGGGAAACACATGGGTGTTCTGTGGGACACTGCGGGTCAAAACAAGCGACCCGGCATTTTGGACCACGTGTGGAACCCAGTTGCCTAACCCTTGAGATCCATTTATCCAGCTGCCGTCGATTTATCATACCGTCTTCAGGATCTTGACCCAGAGTTGGGACCCCACCGATCGGCTCGATTCTTGGGAGCGGTGAAATTCGACGCCCCGAGCCTCGATCGGGTTACGGGACCTGGGGAAAGTCCCTAGGGTCCCCGTTGAACTCGACCACCCGCTGGCCTTTAGGGGACGCTTAGACTCTTCGGTTCCACTATTCGAATTCGAGATCCAAAACTGACTCGAAGGAGTCACCTCCGGAGAACGAGCCGAGGAAGAAGGCCCACCATCAGCATTAAGTATCATTTCTCTCACCTAGATCGTCAGAGAAAACAAGACTTAGAAAAATGGCACTGCTGACGTAGACGCGACCGTCATGGAGCTGATGGATGAGTTCGGAGTTTCCGGTCGGGACGAAGATGGCAAAGCAACAAATACCCCAACGCTCTTCCGGTCCCTAGGATATGTCCCTAAATATTAACGTGGCGGACACGAATGCCGTCCTTCCTAATGCGACGCCATGGGTGTCCGATAGGAAAGCATTGACCCAAAGCCTTCAACGAAGTTAGCAAAATGTCTACGGTTTATCTTCGTCTTTTCTTCGCAGTATTCATTATCAAGGAACAGTAGTTACGAATCGTGATGTAAAAACCACCAATACGAGAAATGCCTTTCATCTTAATCGTCTTAGTCACGGTCAGCGAGATTACGAAAATCGCTTCGCAACCCTTCGGAAGCCTCGAGGAGGACCAGGAGGAGAAATCCAGAGATCCCCCTCGAGCCCAGGTGAATCCTCTCCAGTCGCGTCACCTGCCTATCACCTGCCCGCGCCCTCCACCCCCAAAGGATGGGCCAAAAAACTTGACATAACTTTATAGATCGGGCATTCTTCCGCGGCGCTCTCGCGTCGCGACGCCGTCGTCGCGGAGTGACGTCACGGCGTCCGTTGGGCTAGGTCGCGGCGCCTCCCGCGCCGCCCCCCGCGCCGCCCCCTCCCCCCCGCGGGTGCTCCCGGCCCTCCTTCGCCTGGCGTGCCGAAAAAAGCAAGGCTCGCAGAAAGGACGCCCGGCGTCGTGGCGCTCTTTGGCTGATCAATACGCCGCCCCGTACGCGGACGGTCACGCATGTGCACCGGCCCCCTCTTTCTCCTTCTTTCTCTCTCTCCTTCCCTCTTTCTCTCCTTCTCCCTTTCTCTGTCCGCCTTCCTCGCCCGCGCGAGGTTTCCTTCTCTCTCTCCCTCTCTCCCGCTTCTCTTCCTTTCCACCCTGATTTTTTCCTCCTGTTTCTATTCCTGCATTTTTTACGCCTTTTTGCCCCCCACCCTCCACCTCCCCACCCACCGCCCACCCGGCCGCCCGGCCCCGATCTTTTTGATTTTTTTCGCCTCCTACCTACCTACCTACCGACGCCGGGCGTCGGCGTCCTTTTGCTATCGGAGCGCTCTCGACTATCGCCCCCCTTTTACCCCGCGGACCCCCCGACCCCCCGGCTTCTCCCGGTTTCCCCCCGGGTCCCCCCGCGCCCCCGCCCCTACCGCCCCTNGATTTTTAAGTCGTGGGTCTGGGTCTTTTCCGTGCTTTGGCATGTTTCGCTGGGAATTGTGGCTCCAGCAGTCTCCCTGGACCACTTGGAGTGGAGCTTTCATCAAACGCGACAACGGTTTGGCATTTTTTAGGGCACATCGCAGATGCAAATTGCAGAGATTTATCAGAGATTTTCTAATGGATTCCCCAAGGACGACTTTTCTTTATCCAGACTCCGAAGTGGCGGTCATGCGGACTTTTAAGTCGTGGTTCTGGGTCTTTTCCGTGCTTTGGCATGTTTCGCTGGGAATTGTGGCTCCAGCAGTCTCCCTGGACCACTTGGAGTGGAGCTTTCATCAAACGCGACAACGGTTTGGCATTTTTTAGGGTACATTGCAGATGCAAATTGCAGAGATTTATCAGAGATTTTGTAATCGATTCCCTAAGGACGACTTTTCATTATCCAAACTTCTCGGTAGGGATCATGTAGATTTTTAAGCCGCGGTTCTATATATTTCCGGTGCTCCGGCATGTTTCGCTGGAACTTGTACATCTCACAATCTTGCTAGATGACTTGGAACGGACCTTTCACCAAACGCAGCAACGGAATAGCATTTTTTAGGGTACATCGCAAGTGCAAATTCCAGAGATTTATCGCAGACTTTGTAATCGATTCCCCAAGGACGATCTTTCTTCAAGACACTTTGGCAGAGATCATTCGGATTTTTTAGCCGCGGTTCTGTATCTTTTCGCTATTTCTGCACGTTTCACTGGAAATTGAGGCTCCAGCAGTCTTTGTACACAACTTGGAGTGGATCTTTCACCAAACGCGACAACGGAATAGCATTTTTTAGGGTACACGCAGATGCAATTTTTAGAGATTTATCAGAGACTTTGTAATCGATTCCGCAAGGACGATCTTTCTTTCTCAAGGCTCCTTGGTAGGGGTCATGCGGATTTTTTAGCCGCGGTTCTGTATCTTTTCGCTATTTCTGCACGTTTCACTGGAAATTGAGGCTCCAGCAGTCTTTCTAGACAACTTGGAGTGGATCTTTCACTAAACGCGACAACGGAATAGCATTTTTTAGGGTACAACGCAGATGCAATTTTTAGAGATTTATCAGAGACTTTGTAATCTATTCCCCAAGAACGACCTTTCTTCATCAATACACCTTGGTAGAGTTCATGCAGATTTTTAAGGTGATATGAAACGGTAATTCTATATATATAAAACGTGAAAATATTTATAAACCTTTTCTCCAAACGGATTGCACCGAATAATTTGAAACTTTAACACGTGATTATGGAGGCTCTAAGGAAGAACGCGATGCTCGTGATATTTCATTTATCACAAAAAAATGTGATTCTGGTTCTAGTCTAGGGTAAATAATGTTGAGAAATTAAACTTCACGAGCATCGGGTTCTCCTTTAGGGCCTTCATAATCACGTGTTAACGTTTCAAATTATTCGGTGCACCCACTTCTGAGAAATGTTTCATACATATTTTCACTGTTTGGTACATATATGTATATATGACATTTTCATATCACTTAAAGGGATCCCTCCAACATTCTTGCCGTTCCATCAATCTCGGAATTTCTTCGGCTGAGTTCATCGCTCCGGTTAGAAATCCAAAGCAGACTTCGTAATTAAGCTCCGGATGCAGCGATAACGAGGTTGTCAGGATTTTTTCTTCGGACTCTTCCTCCTCGCTCTTCCATTACGGTTTTTTTTCCTTCCGAGGCACATGTGATTTTCATCCGAAACGTGAAGTTGGCTCGATGGATTCCGGATCCCGGAGCAGCGTGCATCCGAAGGCGCAAAGCGGTCCCGGAGGCATCCGGGCCGGAAGCTCTTCGTTTCTTTCCCCAGGAGGGGAGATCGGGGCCGACTCGTTTTAAGGTGGCGCATGCACCCTCCCGGGGACGAGAATATTCCTCTTCTCACCCTGGCCGCTCATTCCGCCCCCGGAACTTTCTCATCAGGATGATCCTTCAAGAGAGCCACCTGTAGCGGCGCCCTTTGGGCTCCCACGCGAGACCCCAGATGGAGTCCTTTGGGGTCCTGAGGGGTCCTGCGGGGTCCTGAGGGGTCCTGAGGGGTCCTGCAGGGTCCTGCGGGGTCCTGCGGGGTCCTGAGGGGTCCTGAGGGGTCCTGAGGGGTCCTTCGCCCACTTTCGACCACTCCGTTCCCCAGATTCCAGGGGACGCTCTGCTCCGAATTAGAGGATGACCTCGTTTCCCTTCCCAGGACCTCGGAGGTGGACCCCGACGTCCATCTTGCGGAACGACCCCCGGGAACCCTCCTTCGATTATTTCGGGATTCGGTATTTATATCCGCCGGATTTTCACCCTCGTTCCGGGGGGCCGGACTCTGATTTTGGTTACCCCAAATTGCGACATCTCGGACACGTTTCTATCGCTTAACAAAATCCACGGAAATTTACATACGTTTTTGCACTCTACATAACTGATGCTTTACATAGGGAAACGTAAAAGAGAGAAATTATGAATCAGGCAATGTATAAATGCCCGGGACATTGTGTAATTACTGCATTTTTACTTGAATTTAATGTAACATTACATTGTAATTATTGTTGTGGCGTCTAAGACTTACCATGTAGAAAAAATCGATGGAAATTTACATACATTTTTACCCCCTATATAACTGAAGTTTTGCATAAAAAGAACGTAAAATGGAATAATTACAAATCAGAAGATGTATAAATACCCGTGACATTGTGTATTTACGGCATTACTGCATTTTTACTTGAATTTAATGTAACATTACATTGTAATTCTTGTTGCGGCATGTAAGACTTACCATGTAGAACAAAATCGATGGAAATTTACATACATTTTTACACACTTCATAACTTGAGTTTCACATAGAATAATGTGTAAATATATATATAATGTGTAATATATACGTTCATACGCGATCGACATTCATCATCGTAACTTATCAGAATTACGTATTATATAATTACATATATATTTGTATATATACATATTTACACATTATATGTATGTATATATGTATGTATATATGTATGGAGAGCGAGCGCTGACTACGGTCTTGCCGAAATGGTCGCACGCAAGTGTTTACACACACAACCCGATAGAGGCGTCACAGATCGACCACAGGCGATTGCGCGAATACGTAAAATGAAAATACCGCTACATATGTAAACTTAGCCAATCAAATCATCTAAATCGTTCCACGTGATCCCCATGCGTCTTCTCGTTTAAGAACAATGCCAAACGCGTCGGAACGTGTCCAGCGTAGACGTCGCGTAGTGGCGCATCATTAGTTATCGCGGGTGTTTCGCCGGTGAAGGTTCGGGCAATCTCAGGAGCTGACTTGCATCGGTCTAGTGCTACAGAATTGACGCGAAAGAAGTGAGTACCTACCTAGGAAAGTCTAAATTCAATCGCGTGATTCTCCCGCGTCTTCTTGTTGGAAAACAATGCCAAACGCGTCGAAACGTGTTCAACCTAGACGAAGCAGAGTATTGCATCATTAGTTGTTGCTTGTGTTTGACCGGTGAAGGTTCGGGCAATCTCCTGATCTGACTTTCCACGGTCTAGTACTACAGAATTGACGCGTACGAAATGAGTACCTACGTAGGAAAGTCTAAATTCAATCGCGTGATTCTCCCGCGTTTCTTGTTGGAAAACAATGCCAAACCCATCGAAACGTGTCCAACCTAGACGAAGCAGAGTATTGCATCATTAATTGTCGCGGGCATTTGGCTGATGAAGGTTCAGGCAATTTCCAGAGCGGACTTGCATCGGTCTAGTGTTATCGAATTGACGCGAAAGAAGTAAGTACCTATCTAGGAAAGTCTAAATTCAATCGCGTTATTCTACCGCGTCTTCTTGTTGGATAACAATGCCAAACGCATGGAAACGTGTCCAACCTAGACGAAGCAGAGTATTGCATCATTAGTTGTTGCTTGCGTCTGACCGGTGAAGGTTTAGACAATTTCTGGAGCTGATTTTCCTCGGTCCAGTGCTACAGAATTGACGCGAAAGAAGTGAGTACCTACCCAGGAAAGTCTAAATTAAATCCCGTTATTCTCCCGCGTCTTCTTGTTGGAAAACAATGCCAAACGCATGGAAACGTGTCCAACCTAGACGAAGCAGAGTATTGCATCATTAGTTGTTGCTTGCGTTTGACCGGTGAAGGTTTAGACAATTTCTGGAGCTGATTTTCCNCACATTAATGGAGCCCCTCTTGGGGGGGTGATTTCATTTGACTCGCGATGAGCGCCGATTAAAGGTTTCATAAATATTCTGACTCTTTATTACGTATATATCGCACTTTCATATCACCTTAATGGAGCCCCTCTTGGGGGGGTGATTTCATTTGACTCGCGATGAGCGTCGATTAAAGGTTTCATAAATATTCTGACTCTTTATTACGTATATATCGCACTTTCATATCACCTTAATGGAGCCCCTGGGGGGAGGGGGTGGGGGGGGGTGATTTCATTTGAGTCGCGACGAGCGCCGATTAAAGGGGGAGCTGCGAGCGCGACTCGCGAGGCTTGTCGGGGGTTGTCGAAGTTGTCGGGGACAGTGGGTGGTAAGTGGGTGGTAAGTGGGTGGCAAATGGGTGGGTGTCGCCCCCGTGCGGCCTCGCTTGTTTATCTCCATAGAAACGCGAGTGATGCTCAAGGTCGCAGGGCCGCCACCCCCCGCCTCCCCCTCGGCATAAGAGGGGTCTGTGTTGCGTCTAGACCCCCCAACCCACCCCTCCTGAGAAGTCTCGGGTCCCCCACCCCCACCGGTGCCAATTATTCCCCGGGTTCTCTTTCATCGCGACTCTGACGAGCCCCTCCCCCCACCCCCACCCCCACACTTTCCTCCACGGGGTGCAATGCCACTGCGGGGGTGGTGCTGCTCACCTGTCTTCTAGACGAGATTTTCGGGAGAAAAGTGTGCGGTTCGGGGTGGAGAACTCCGGCGAGGGGGGTTTACCCCCGAGGGGGAGTCGGGGGTTGAACGGGGCATCGCCCTACTTCGTAACTCTCATTACTTGTTTTAGGGCCGGTTCGACCAACCGTGATCAGAGTACTGCTAGTTAACTGTGATTAACTAATCTCGAATTAGGATGTTTTCGGCGGTATCAACTCTGATAAGAGATAATAGAGGAATAAGGTACCGTTGTTAAGGTGTCATGAAGGGGTTAAATGCATTTAATAGGATGCGCAAACGGCACCCGAATACTTAACGCAGATAGATTTCATGATATATATAGTATTATATTATATACTATGTATATATATACCAAACGTCAAAATATTTATAAAACTTTTCTCCAAGTTGGGTGCAGCGAATTATTTGAAACATTAACATGTGATAATGGGGGCCCGAAGGAAGAACGTGATGTTCATGAAATTTCATTTTTTGAAGGAAAAAAAAAAGTCTTTTCTGGTTCTTGTTCAAGATACATACACTTTTTTTTTTTTTACAAAAATTGAATTTTCACGATCATGGCGTTCTCCCTTAGATCCACCATAATCTTAAGGAGATATGAAAGGATCATGAAATTTCACTTTTTGAAGAAAAGAAGTCTATTTTGGTTATTATTCGGGATACATACACACTTTTTTTTTTGCGTGAACATTGAAATTTCACGAGCATCGCGTTCTCCCTTAGATCCTCCATAATCTCGTGGTGCAGTTTCAAATGATTCGATGCATTCAATTTGAAGCAAAGTTTTATAAATATTTTGACTTTTTGGTATGCATGTATGACACCTTCGTATCACCTTAAAAGGTCTGAATTATCGGTGCACCCGATTAACCTTTTATGGTTTCGAGGAGCGAGAGTTTGGTTTTCATATTAGGGTGTTAAGATCCATCCGGTGACTTCGGATATTTTGAGGATTTCATTGTTCAACCCCTTCGCCGATTGCTCCGACGACCCTTGAGGTCCCTTTCGACGCAGCCCTCGTGGAAGGTCCCTTGTCGCGGGAAGACGCAACCCTTTCATGGGGGTGACACGACCCCATCGATTTTACTAAGCAAACGTAAATGGGGTAAGTGCAAAAGGCGGGGGTCGGGGGGTGCGAATTGGGGCAGCCCAGTTTTTTGCCCCCCGCGAGGCAGGGGTTGAAAAGGAATTGCTGCTTTCATTGGAAAGCTTAGGGGTGTCTGTGTTACTTGGATAGCAAAACGCTTCGCGATTCCCTTATCACCCTCCGAAATTTGCGCAACCCCCTATAGCGTAATAAAGACTTGCAGAAATATTTGTACAGCCTGGCTTAGTCACTCGTCGCAAATTATGAATTTTTTTTACTGCAATTTTTATGATATATCCTTTTTAGCGAGACGCACCCCTTGGGAGGGGAGAAGACATTATACAAAATATTGTATATAAAAACATTGTGCAAAATTAAATAATTTTATTAACATTATACAGAAATGTTGTACATAAAAACATTGTACAAAATTAAATAATTTTATTAACATTATACAAAATGAAATAACCGAATTTACTGTCTCGTTCCAGCAATGCAACCCCCACGACAAGGACAGCGACTATTGGGGTGGGAGCAGAGGGGCGAAGCAGGGCTACGAGGTGAGCGAAACTCAAGATCTAGTCGAAACTACTTTTCACTTTTTCTTTATTATAAACTCGCAGGCTACAATCTTAGCGCAGCACTTTCTGTTGCAGGCAAAGATGAACGCGGATCACAGCCAGCTGCAGAAAGGTAAGACGATAGTCCTTAACCCTTTGGCTACTAAGAGCGCCTAAAGGCGCCCCACGTTTGGTTCAATATTGCCTGCACGGTCAGAGGAATTTCGCCCATATGTTGAAATGCCTCCGTGTTGAAAGGGTTAACTATTATAGCGATATATTAAGTCGTTCAGAGAGCTCAACGAATCTCTCTAGGTTCTTCTATTCTCGCGGATATAGACAACTAGCCCTTAAAATCGACCCGTTTTGTATTCTCATAGAGAAACAATTCACACGTTTGGTCCAATATTGCATGCACGGTCAGAGGAATTTCGCCCATATGTTGAAATGGCTCCGTGGCTTTCGTTACAAGCGCCGACTTTCCCTAGTAGCATAATATATTTCTATTATATTTTCTATATATTTAACGAATATCGTACATTTTGTAAATATTTGCAAAATGTTTACTTGAAAATATTAACCCTATAATATTTGCTCCATGTGTTTTCATAATACTTTTCTAACAGATGTACAAAACGGGTCGTTTCGTTTTAATGCAAGTATTGTATTTTTTAAATATTATCTACCGAATACATTATAAACGTTTTAAAAATATTTAGAATCAAAATCATACATTTTCCTCCCATAATGAAATAGCGGGACGAAAATATTAGAAAAATTTCTCGTATTTTTTTTGAAACCAAATGAAGTGTCCGATAATAATCATAACGTAAAAAATGTATTTCTATTATATGTTTATGAATTGAAAAATTTAATTTAGATATATGTTTCTAAATTATTAAAACATGCTATTGAGATGACATTATTGTCATGCCAAGTGTGATGCCAAAATATGTCATTGAGATTTGCAAGAAATATTTTAAATATCTTCGAATTAAATCTACATGAAATGTTAAAAAATCTGTCGGTTGAGATATTTAGCAAATATTACAAAGAAATATTTAGAAATTATTCTATGCTACTAGGGTATATATCACACTTTCATATCACCTCAACGTTATCACTTGTAACGTCCTAATGTCGAAGAATCCTAGAAGAGACAATCGAGGCAGTCATTTTCGCCGATTTTTTTGAGTCGATAGATCGATGCGTGGGCCCACGTCTCGTGGAGTGTTCATGCAAGGCCCACCCACACGATCGGGCCCACGACTCGCTATGTAAACACCGGCCAGTGGGTCCGGTCCCATTGGGAACCGGTTGTGACTTTGCATCCGTGACGTAAGATCGCCGATTAGAGGCCCGGCACAAAAACACGTGTGAACGCAAATTTATCATTCGGCCGCCCCCCTCGCCACGGGGCCCCTAAGGCCCTGGGCCTTACCGCCTTCTTTTTCTCCGACTCCCGATTATCGGACGTTTTCGGCTTCCTGTTCCTCCTGGGCCCGAGACCTTTACCTGCTTCGCTTCCGGTTTCTTCTTGCCGTCTTCCTTTTCGTTAAGGGGATGTTTAAATCGTTCACTTTAAATTCACATCATTCACATCATTCATCGTCATTCACATTAAATAAAGGGCGTTGTTTAAAAAATACATAAAATTCATGCACCTTTGGTACGTAAGCTTCTAATCAAATTATGAATTTGATGTCTTAACAGTAAATATTATAAATTTTATGTCTTAACAGTGAAAATTATAAATGTGATGTCTCAACAGTGAAAATTATAAATTTTATGTCTTATGAGTTAAAATTGCAAACGGCACCCGAATACATAACGCAGATAGATTTCATGATATATATAGTATTATATTATATACTATGTATATATATACCAAACGTCAAAATATTTATAAAACTTTTCTCCAAGTTGGGTGCAGCGAATTATTTGAAACATTAACATGTGATAATGGGGGCCCGAAGGAAGAACGTGATGTTCATGAAATTTCATTTTTTGAAGGAAAAAAAAAAGTCTTTTCTGGTTCTTGTTCAAGATACATACACTTTTTTTTTTTTTACAAAAATTGAATTTTCACGATCATGGCGTTCTCCCTTAGATCCACCATAATCTTAAGGAGATATGAAAGGATCATGAAATTTCACTTTTTGAAGAAAAGAAGTCTATTTTGGTTATTATTCGGGATACATACACACTTTTTTTTTTGCGTGAACATTGAAATTTCACGAGCATCGCGTTCTCCCTTAGATCCTCCATAATCTCGTGGTGCAGTTTCAAATGATTCGATGCATTCAATTTGAAGCAAAGTTTTATAAATATTTTGACTTTTTGGTATGCATGTATGACACCTTCGTATCACCTTAAAAGGTCTGAATTATCGGTGCACCCGATTAACCTTTTATGGTTTCGAGGAGCGAGAGTTTGGTTTTCATATTAGGGTGTTAAGATCCATCCGGTGACTTCGGATATTTTGAGGATTTCATTGTTCAACCCCTTCGCCGATTGCTCCGACGACCCTTGAGGTCCCTTTCGACGCAGCCCTCGTGGAAGGTCCCTTGTCGCGGGAAGACGCAACCCTTTCATGGGGGTGACACGACCCCATCGATTTTACTAAGCAAACGTAAATGGGGTAAGTGCAAAAGGCGGGGGTCGGGGGGTGCGAATTGGGGCAGCCCAGTTTTTTGCCCCCCGCGAGGCAGGGGTTGAAAAGGAATTGCTGCTTTCATTGGAAAGCTTAGGGGTGTCTGTGTTACTTGGATAGCAAAACGCTTCGCGATTCCCTTATCACCCTCCGAAATTTGCGCAACCCCCTATAGCGTAATAAAGACTTGCAGAAATATTTGTACAGCCTGGCTTAGTCACTCGTCGCAAATTATGAATTTTTTTTACTGCAATTTTTATGATATATCCTTTTTAGCGAGACGCACCCCTTGGGAGGGGAGAAGACATTATACAAAATATTGTATATAAAAACATTGTGCAAAATTAAATAATTTTATTAACATTATACAGAAATGTTGTACATAAAAACATTGTACAAAATTAAATAATTTTATTAACATTATACAAAATGAAATAACCGAATTTACTGTCTCGTTCCAGCAATGCAACCCCCACGACAAGGACAGCGACTATTGGGGTGGGAGCAGAGGGGCGAAGCAGGGCTACGAGGTGAGCGAAACTCAAGATCTAGTCGAAACTACTTTTCACTTTTTCTTTATTATAAACTCGCAGGCTACAATCTTAGCGCAGCACTTTCTGTTGCAGGCAAAGATGAACGCGGATCACAGCCAGCTGCAGAAAGGTAAGACGATAGTCCTTAACCCTTTGGCTACTAAGAGCGCCTAAAGGCGCCCCACGTTTGGTTCAATATTGCCTGCACGGTCAGAGGAATTTCGCCCATATGTTGAAATGCCTCCGTGTTGAAAGGGTTAACTATTATAGCGATATATTAAGTCGTTCAGAGAGCTCAACGAATCTCTCTAGGTTCTTCTATTCTCGCGGATATAGACAACTAGCCCTTAAAATCGACCCGTTTTGTATTCTCATAGAGAAACAATTCACACGTTTGGTCCAATATTGCATGCACGGTCAGAGGAATTTCGCCCATATGTTGAAATGGCTCCGTGGCTTTCGTTACAAGCGCCGACTTTCCCTAGTAGCATAATATATTTCTATTATATTTTCTATATATTTAACGAATATCGTACATTTTGTAAATATTTGCAAAATGTTTACTTGAAAATATTAACCCTATAATATTTGCTCCATGTGTTTTCATAATACTTTTCTAACAGATGTACAAAACGTTTCGTTTCGTTTTAATGCAAGTATTGTATTTTTTAAATATTATCTACCGAATACATTATAAACGTTTTAAAAATATTTAGAATCAAAATCATACATTTTCCTCCCATAATGAAATAGCGGGACGAAAATATTAGAAAAATTTCTCGTATTTTTTTTGAAACCAAATGAAGTGTCCGATAATAATCATAACGTAAAAAATGTATTTCTATTATATGTTTATGAATTGAAAAATTTAATTTAGATATATGTTTCTAAATTATTAAAACATGCTATTGAGATGACATTATTGTCATGCCAAGTGTGATGCCAAAATATGTCATTGAGATTTGCAAGAAATATTTTAAATATCTTCGAATTAAATCTACATGAAATGTTAAAAAATCTGTCGGTTGAGATATTTAGCAAATATTACAAAGAAATATTTAGAAATTATTCTATGCTACTAGGGTATATATCACACTTTCATATCACCTCAACGTTATCACTTGTAACGTCCTAATGTCGAAGAATCCTAGAAGAGACAATCGAGGCAGTCATTTTCGCCGATTTTTTTGAGTCGATAGATCGATGCGTGGGCCCACGTCTCGTGGAGTGTTCATGCAAGGCCCACCCACACGATCGGGCCCACGACTCGCTATGTAAACACCGGCCAGTGGGTCCGGTCCCATTGGGAACCGGTTGTGACTTTGCATCCGTGACGTAAGATCGCCGATTAGAGGCCCGGCACAAAAACACGTGTGAACGCAAATTTATCATTCGGCCGCCCCCCTCGCCACGGGGCCCCTAAGGCCCTGGGCCTTACCGCCTTCTTTTTCTCCGACTCCCGATTATCGGACGTTTTCGGCTTCCTGTTCCTCCTGGGCCCGAGACCTTTACCTGCTTCGCTTCCGGTTTCTTCTTGCCGTCTTCCTTTTCGTTAAGGGGATGTTTAAATCGTTCACTTTAAATTCACATCATTCACATCATTCATCGTCATTCACATTAAATAAAGGGCGTTGTTTAAAAAATACATAAAATTCATGCACCTTTGGTACGTAAGCTTCTAATCAAATTATGAATTTGATGTCTTAACAGTAAATATTATAAATTTTATGTCTTAACAATGAAAATTATAAATTTGATATCTTATTATTATATATCGTATTATATCGTATTTAATTGGTGCAAATTTTGATGTTCTGGTAACATATTTAATACGTATAATGTACATCTAAAATCCAATAGAATATTTTTGACATTCCGTGAACATGTATTATACGTATATTTTTAACTTCTGATATACTGAAACATCCCGTAGCCATGAAAACATTCTATATACGTATAATAGAGCTTTTGTTCCGTGTGGGAATTAATATAGACGTCTGATGTCAGCTCGAAGAGCAATCTTTAGAGGTTAGAATATCGGATAGGATAAGTTGCCTCGGAAAAATTAATATAGACGTCTGGCTCGAAGAGTAATTTTTAGAGGTTAGGATATAGGATAGGATAAGTTATCTCGGAAAAATTAATATAGACATCTGACGTCAGCTCTAAGAGCAATTTTTAAAGGTTAGGGTAGGAAATATTAATATAGCCGTCTGATTTCAGCTCAAAGAGCAATTTTTAGAGGTTAGGATATCGCATAGGATAAGTTGCCTCAGAAAAATTAATATAGACGTTTGACGTCAACTTGAAGAGCAATCTTTAGAGGTTAGGATATCGGATAGGATAAGTTGCCTTGGATAAATTAATATAATTGCCTGATGTCAGCTCGAAGAGCAATTGTTAGAGGTTAGGATATCGAATAAGATAAGTTGCTTCGGAAAAATTAATATAGACGTCTGACGTCAGCTCGAAGAGTAATTGTTAGAGGTTAGGATATCGGAGGTAACGAGGTATCCGGTTCGATGAATTCGGCGTCTAATTTCTGTCCCTTTGTCCCTGACCTGGGTGACGTAAACGGTCTTTGAAAAGGCCCAAGCAGAGCCGAGAATTCCTTAGGACGCTTCTCTATACGGTCCCCATAAAAGAAAAACGGGGCCTGACGGGAAGAGAGTCCCAACGAGGAGACCGAGAGGAAACTCTCGCTCTGGGTCTTGGCACTGACCTAGGCCACGAGGTCCACCGTTTCTTCTTCCCTTAACCTCCTAGCGCGTTAGGATCGAATAAGGCGCGCCAATGCGGTCATAAAAGGTAAAGCACGTTTCCATAAGTGTTTTCACTGCCAATGCTGCAGCACGCGTCGGGGCCCGACGCGTCGGGGCCTTTCGCCCGCGGCCTTCGCGGCCGGGACTCACGTGACGTCATACCTAAAACCGGAAACGGTGGAAATTTTACCAGCCGAAGATGAGGGACCGTCCGAAAGCCGCCGTCCAGAGAGATTCGAGTGGTTTGGGCCTTACGTAAGGCCCGGAAACGTCGGCATAATTATACCTACGGAATCGCCGGTTTTGCCTTCTCGTTAGTTACCTATTTTTTCATCGACCCGCGGGGTATGGATAGAATTACCTTCGGGGCCCAACGGCTTGACCTTTCGGGGCCTCATGATGGACTTCACTTCTGGGCCTAACGGGTTCGAATCTTAGAACTCCTCGGCATGATGAACTGAGATTAATGCGCGTTCGCGTTACGCAAGTCTCTTGATCGCCGCGTTAATGCGATGGGGCCCGAGGATAACCAAATTCAGAGTTCCGGGGCCCGTGGGGCCCGATGCCGGAAACGGTGGGAACTTTACGGGCCGAAGATTAGCTGGACTTAAGGTGGAGTGAACACGTCGGGAACTTGATCGACGTCGGTAAAGAAGATTTTTCTAAATGCCTGTGGTGCCGACGTTGGTTTTTATATTGACAGCTGGGTCGAATTATATTGGATATTGTACCAAATGGCATACTCCACCTGTCGTTTTCGTACAATAATTATAAAGAAATCCAAGTAAAACTCCAGAAATCCTCTGGATTCATGATTTCTGAGGCCCTAATTGACTGCAGAGGGACCCCCTGCGCCATCTGTGATTTCCAGGGCAATTCAATTTTCACTCCGAGACCTCGTATTCCCATCGTTTTGGCATAGAAGCGCATACAACACTCTTTTTTACCTTTATCTCGTTCAAATGCGAGTTTATCGATTACCAAAGTGTTCTAAATTATCGTCAAATTGTCCTGACCCTTTCGATTCTCATGTCAGCGCCTTCGATAATTGTATATTGATCGAAATATGAGAGCTCGACGCCATTTTGGTTCTGGTATGGGCTGAGTTAAACATTTTTTTCGATAAATCCAAATTTTGAATGTGTCAAGACAATTCTTAGATGATCAGAAGTGATATGTTGAGAGCTCGACGCCATTTTGATTCTGGTCTGGGCTGAGTTCAAGAATTTTGTTAAGAAATCCAAATTTTTAATGCGTCAAGACAATTCTTAGACGATCAGGAGTGATGTGTCAAAGTTTCGGACAGTTTGGTCTAATACCCTTAAAAAAAAGTGTTATATTCGAATCGACTGATTTGAAGGGGGTTTCACTTCACCTTAACCCGAGGTAAGGTGCGTCGAGAGCGGAGCCTTTCGACTCTTGCCGGTTGCCCCTCGGATTGATGACTCGAATCCGGGAAGCCTCTGGGCCTGATGTCAGGCCCGAAAATGACAGCCTAATTATACATCTCTAGTCTCGCGGTCTCGTTAGTCGGCCGCTATTTCGTGGAGTCGCGATGCAGCGTTAAAACCCAGGGCCTAACGGGCCCGACTTTTGGGCCCGTCGGGTTAATTCGAGTGAGCACTTCGCCTTGCGCAAGCCCCGGGATCCTCCGCGCTAATGCACGGATCGTGTGATGCCCAAATTCTAAGTTCCGGGGACCGTAGGGCCCCAGGGCCCGACCAAGCACCTACCATTACTCTAATAGCCCACCGAAACGGTACGAGTCGCGTGTACATCTCGGGAGATTAGGAAATCTCGTGCCGGGGAATTGGGCCCTATGCCATTACTGCTTTCCCCTGGGTCTCCCTGGGCCTTATTCCAATTTCGAGGTGCACCGGTCGGTGAATCGTCGCCTTTAGGGGACCATCTTCCCTCGGCTTCCCACAATGAGAGCGCGGTTCGCGATGCCCCGAAATTGGGCCCGACGCGTCTCTATCGTTCCTCGCAATGTCGTTACCTTTCGCGCGGGACGGGCCCACGTCGCTCTCGGACAATTACGGGGAAATCATCTCGTCGGGGGAGAGGCAGCGGTCCTCGGTGGGCCCCAAAAAACCAGAATCTCGCGACGGCTACCGTTCGCCTCTCCAGCCGATGGGCCCGTCGGGCCCCGTAAGCATTCGAGGACGCACATGCCCCGGGACGAGTTTCGTGAGATCGTATCAAAGGGCCCCGCTCCGTTCTATGATGATGGCTGCGCATTAAAGTCATGCACCTGTTGTGCCCGACTAACACTACTTGGCCGCGGAGAGCACGGGCCCCAAGGGAGGGGCAGAAGAAAGGGCCCGTTCGCACATGCGCGCGGGATCAGGCCCTGCTACAAGGACCGCGGAGTCACTCACGTCCTAAGGCAGTATTTCATGTTTTTACGTCTACTGCAAAGTTTACTGCCAATTAAAATGGTCTGCGGGCCCCTGATGACGCCCGCCCCTCCGACGCCCCGATGGGCCTCGACGGGCCCCGACGGGCCCCGCTCGAATCTCCAGTTTATGTAAATTCCGGCGAACCCGAACGCCCGTCTCGCGAGCGTCTAGCCTTCTTGACCCGAATAAGGCCCAAAGTATTCAAATGTTCCTGGTGCTAGTCTCGCCCTGGCGCTAACGTTAAGGTGATATGAAAAGGTCATTCTGTATATCAAGACGTGAAAATATTGATAATACTTTTCTCCAAACTGGGTGCACCGAATAAGGCCCAAAGTATTCAAATATTCCTGGTTACAGTCCCGCCCTGGCGCTAACGTTAAGGTGATATGAAAGGGTCATTCTGTATATCAAGGCGTCAAAATATCGATAATACTTTTATCCAAACTGGATGCACCGAATAAGGCCCAAAGTATTCAAATATTCCTGGTGCTAGTCCCGCCCTGGCGCTAACGTTAAGGTGATATGCAAGGGTCATTCTGTATATCAAGGCGTCGAAATATTAATAATACTTTTCTCCAAACTGGGTGCACCGAATAAGGCCCAAAGTATTCAAATATTCCTGGTTACAGTCCCGCCCTGGCGCTAACGTTAAGGTGATATGAAAGGGTCATTCTATATATCAAGACGTGAAAATATTGATAATACTTTTCTTCAAACTGGGTGCACCGAATAAGGCCCAAAGTATTTAAATATTCCTTGTTTATTTATATTTAACGCCCTGGTGCTAACGTTAAGGTGATATGAAAGGGTTATTCTATACGTTAAGAGGTCAAAATATTGATAATACTTTTCTCCAAACTGGGTGGACCGAATAAGGCCCAAAGTATTTAAATATTCCTAGTTTATTTATATTTAACGCCCTGGTGCTAACGTTAAGGTGATATGAAATGGTCATTCTATATATCAAGACGTCAAAATATTGATGAAACTTTTCTCCAAACTTGGTGCACCGAATAAGGCCCAAAGTAATCAAATATTCCTAGTTTATTTATATTTAACGCCCTGGTGCTAACGTTAAGGTGATATGAAAGGGTCATTCTATATATCGAGTATTTGCGATGAAATTTCTCACGGTATTCCCGATTCTTTGAATACCGAATTTCGGTGGAGTTTATTAATTGCCTTCTTGTACTTCATTTTTTCGGGTTTACTGCAAGGTTTACTGCCAATTAAAAGGAGACTGCGGGCCCCTGATGACGGCCCGAAGGGGCCTGATGGGCCCGTTCGTGACCTTATGTAAATCTCTTTTCGGCCCTAAATTCTCGTCTCACCGAAGTCTAATATTTCTCATCCAAATTGGTCCGAAAAAGGATGCAGCTATCGACTTCCATTCAGAATTCCCACTCTATCCAGAAGCCCTGCAATTATTAAAAAAAAAAAAATATTACTATCTCACTTTTAGCGTTCGAGTTTATCCCACCTTCGAATTCTGGAAATTCCTTCTTTCGTTTTTATTTCATACCCATTAATACTTGCTTTCATTATTCTGACGAGTTATTGCTGTTATCGCTCCGGGTGTCTTTCTTCAAATCGATAAGGTGATATGAAAGGGTCATCCTATATATATTAATTCCTATTTTTCATTTCATATCTCATATTTCATTCTTTATATTTCATTCTTTTTTTTTTTATTTAGTCTAGACTAGAACCAGAACTACATTCCTTTCTTTTTGTGAAAGATGAAATTTCACGAGTATCGCGTTCTTCTTTAAGGTCTCTATAATCACGCGTTATAATTCCAGATTATGCGTTTCATATCACCTTAACATATTCGCGATCGGAAAATTTTTTCCGTTTCAAATATCGAGTACTGGCGAAAATGAAATTCTGAAACTGGTTGCCGCAAACTTGTATCGTGTAACGTTATAGACGTGATTCACGTCAGCGGCAATCAGGAATGGAATTTAAAATGACGTGAATTCACGTCAGCGGCAATCAGGAATGGAATTTAAAATGACGTGAATTCACGTCAGCGGTCGCGAATGTGTTGATAAGCCATTAAATTAGGAATTTATGAACTGGATCTCCGCTATCCAGATTCTTCAATTTTAACGTCCAAATAAAGCAGTGGATTAAAACGAGTGGACGTTACTCTCCTATACGCGTGATCTTCAATCTCGACTTTCGAGATTACGGTGGTTTTTTGTCGGTCCACTGGTTCTCGCAAAAACGGGGAATTGAAATGAAAGACCAAGAAGTGCAGTTCCTCGGTTCGAGGAACGGAGGAACGGCGAGCGGTGATTGGACGTCGCGGGATGAGTCACTCCCGTCCCGGACCACTCTTAACGCGTGACATCCGGTATTAATAGATCGATAGATCTAAAGATCGATCGATCGATCCGTCGTGAGACTTTCTACTCTCTATCTTATGGGCCGAAGTCTAGTTCAGTGTTCCTTTCGTTCCGCACTTGCGAGAAAGTCCCCCGTACTGCGGCGATTAATGCCGCGCTTTTTCAACCTCTCCCCCTCCGCCCCCCTGGGGAAAAAAAAAGGATCCTAACCTCAAAGTCGATCCCGCCCGAACGGGGGGGAAAAAGCGCGGGAAACAAAAGAAGCGCCTAGCTGTAAATCCCCAAGTTTCTGGAGACTGTAAAAAGGGCCGCCATCTTTGTTCCCCTTACCTCCTTTAATAGTCATTGTACTCTTGAAATTTCTAACTATGGCTGAATTGTATTTTATTGGCGTAGAAAGTGAGCTTTAGACGACGTCGGTAGACGAAGGCCGGCCTGCTCTGCCTAGGAATTTTTCCCCCTTTCCCTAGTTCCTTCGATTTTACTACTTTGTCGCGCCGTTTATCGCCGCACGCAAAAACTCCCTAGGCTCGGTGGCAATTCTTCTCTGCGGTCGCCGGTCGCGATTCCAACCTGAAGGAGAAATGCAAAGAGTCGAAACGACCGACGTCAATGACAAGAATCGATCGATCTGTTGGTTTTCCTACGCTGGAAAATATCTATGGAAATTTACATGGATTTTTTTACCCTACATAACTGATCTTTTACGTAGGAAAACGTATAATGGAGAAATTACATATCAGAATATGTATAAATACCCGTGACATTATGTAGTTACTGTATTACTGCATTTTTACACCCTATATAACTGAAGTTTTGCATAAAAATACGTAAAATGTTAAAATTACAAGTCAGAAAATGTATAAATGTCCGGGACATTGTATATTTACTGCATAATTGCATTTTTACTTGAATTAAATTCCAACCTGAAGGAGAAATGTAAAAAGTCGAAACGACTGACGTGAATGACAAGAATCGATCGATCTGTTGGTTTTCCTGTGCTGGAAAATAACCATGGAAATTTACATAAATTTGTATACCCTACATAACTGATGTCTTACATAGAAACACGTATAATGGATAAATTACAAATCGGACAATGTATAAATGCCCGAGACATTGTGTAGTTACTGTATTACTGCATTTTTACTTGAATTTATTGTAACGTTACATGGTAATTTTGTTGTTGGCATGTAAGACTACCATGTAGAAAAAATCCATGGAAATTTACATACATTTTTACACCCTACATAACCAAAGTTTTGCATAAAAACACGTAAAATGGAAGAATTACAAATCAGACAATGTATAAATGTCCGTGACATTGTATATTTACTGCATAATTGCATTTTTACTTGAATTTAATGTAACGTTACATTGTAATTTTCGTTGCGGCATGTAAGACCTTCATCCTGTAGAAAAAAATCGATAAAAACTTACATACCCTTTTACAAGCTACATAACTGAAGTTTTACATGAAAAAAATGTAAAATGGAAGAATTACAAAATAATAATATCCTTTATAAAGTAATAAAAAGTTTATAAAGTAAATTTACATACCCTTTTACACGCTATATAACTGAAGTTTTACATGAAAAAAATGTAAAACGGAAGAATTACAAAATGGTAATATCGTTTATAAAGTAACAATACCTACCACGTGGCATTTAAAAACATCCAATTCTTGCGCAGTTTTGCATTATTAACATAATGTTTGAAATTTCGAGGTGCTAGGTGTCTTTAATAAAAACAAACTTTTGCTTTTGAAATCTCGAGAAAGAGTAGATACTCTTTTTGGCACGCGTGAGCGTGTATCCCCTGAAATAGAGTTCCCATAATNTCCGAGAATCGATCCGCGGCGAATATTAATTAATCGGCCGATACTATTCCGAGAATCGATCCGCGACGAATATTAATTAATCGGCCGATACTATTCCGAGAGCAGCCGACACTTATCCTAGGCGTTACCTAACCTAACAAACAGGTGTCCGGGCGACAAGTCCACTCGCCAAGGTCAGGATTTTTCGAAAGTACCGAGCCTTTGCACGCGTTAAAGAAACGCAGAAACGCAGAAATCGCTGAACGCGAAATATTCGCAAATTATACGTATATAAACGTTTATTGAACGTATGTAAGATGAACGAATCAAATATGCTCGATTTCTGGGGGCACTTTTTAAATTTATCAGGAGGATATTCCTCCTCTTCTCGAATAAAAGCTGGAAAAAAATAATTTGGTGTAACGTTATATTTCCCAGGCACTGCGGAACGTGGAATGTTCGTAAATTAAACGTATATAAATGTTTATTGAACGTATGTAAGATAAACGAACTAAATACTCTCGATTTCTGGAGGCGCTCTTTAAATTTATCGGAAGGATATTCCTCCTCTTTTCGAATAAGAACATGAAAAATAATTTGGTGTAACGTTATATTTCCCAGGCACCGATGAACGTTGAATATCCGTAAATTAATCGTATATAAACGTTTATTGAACGTATGTAAGATCAACAAATCGAAACACTCGATTTTTGGGGGCGCTCTTTAAATTTGTCAGAAGGATATTCCTCCTCTTCTCGAATAAGAACATGAAAAATAATTTGGTGTAACGTTATATTTCTCAGGCATCGATGAACGTGGAATATCCATAAATTAATCGTATATAAACGTTTATTGAACGTATGTAAGATCAACAAATCGAATATACTCGATTTCTGGGAGCGCCCTTTAAATTTGTCGAGCGGATATTCCTCCCCTTCTCGAATAAGAACATGAAAAATAATTTGGTGTTACGTTATACTTCCCAGGCAGCACTGAACGTTGAATATCCGTAAATTAAACGTATATAAATGTTTATTGAACGTATATAAGATAAACGAATCGAAACACTCGATTTCTTGGGGCGCTCTTTAAATTTGTTAGAAGGATATTCCTCCCCTTCTCGAATAAGAAAATGAAAAATAATTTGGTGTAACGTTATATTTCCCAGGCACCGCGGAACGTGGAATATCCGTAAATTAATCGTATGTAAACGTTTATTGAACGTATGTAAGATAAAAGAATCGAAACACTCGATTTTTGGGGGCGCTCTTTAAATTTCTCGGGAGGATATTCCTCCCCTTCTCGAATAAGAACATGAAAAATAATTTGATGTAACGTTATACTTCCCAGGCACCAATGAACGTTGAATATCCGTAAATTAAACGTATATAAATGTTCATTGAACGTATGTAAGATATATATAAATATCTGTGAACTCTATTTTAGATACACTCAAAGGCTAGATGTCCGGACATGGTACGTTATATATATTTTGTACTATTGTACGATATATACATACATATATGTATATACGATATATATCGTACAGTTCTTAGGTGCACCCAAGTTACGTGTCAAAGTTTCGGACGATTCTATCCAGTACCCTTAAAAAAAAGTGTCTTATTCGAATCGACTGATTTTAGGGGGGTTTCACTTAGCCTTAAAGTTGCGCGCGCCTCTCGGATTTCATTCTGACCAACAAGCGGCGCCACTGTCGGTCCCCGGGGACGGCAGCCTCTTATTTTCGAGGAATCGATCGCCGCCAGTCGGCCAAATATCAAGAGTCACTTTCGTCCGGCGGCGGCCATCTTGCCGCGGTTTTTGCCGTCTCGGTTTTTTCGACGCGCGCCGTCGCGACACCGCGCGTCGGACGGATTTGTTGGTTGTGCCGTCCTTTCGAGGACATTTGCATGATTCGGACGAGTCGTATGACTTTGCGGATAAACATAGAAGGTGCGAGTAAATCCCAGGTGGAGAGACGGCGGTCCGTCGCGCCATGACGGAGGACAAGTGAACCTCTTCCGGTGAGTCACGTGACGCGTCCTCGGACGGATTCCTAAAGCTCGGGGTTCTGTTTTTTTCAAATTAGCAACCAAAGAGGTTAAGGTGAAGTGAAACACGTCGAGGAACTTGATCGACGTCGGTAAAGATTTTTCTAAATATCTACGTTGCCGACGTTCGTTTTTATATCGACAGCTGGGTCGAATTATATTGGGTATTTTACTAAATGACATACTCCACCTGTGGTTTTCGTACAATAATTATAAAGAAATTGAAGGAAAATTCTAGATATCCTCTGGATTCATGATTTCTGAGGCCCTAATTGACTGCAGAGGGAACCCCTGCGCCATCTGTGATTTCCAGGTCAATTACATCTTCACTCCGAGACCTCGTATTCCCATCGTTTTAGCATAGAAACGCATACAACACATTTTTTGTCTTTATCACGTTGAAATGCGAGTTTCTCGATTACCAGAGTGTTTTAAATTGTCGTAAAATTATCCCGACCCTTTCGTAATATATTCGTAAAATATGATAATTAAGACCTCAAAGTTATAATTTTACTGCAACCTTATATACTAATAGTGTATGAATTTTATGAAATTTCTCAACACGGCGTCCTTCCACTTGACATTCGGAGAAGAATCGTGCAATCTTTCCGCATTTCCATCGAAGCCCCTCAAACGGTCGTTTCTAACACCAAAAGCGTCCACCTCGCCTCTTGGGACGCAAACCGCGGCGACATTACCGCGCCAATTAACCCGTCAATTATGCCGGCAGTTTTAAGAGATTTGCACAATTCCGATGGACCGCTCGAGCTCGCTTCTACTCGAAGCTAGTAAATCTCAGACGTGGAAATTCCACCGGGTGGCCGCCGCCATTACGGCGTTACGTGACGCTTCCTGGAGGGACTTTGCGTCGAGGTTTTAGGATCGATTTTAAAGACGCGGCAAGAAATACTTGAGTTCGTTGCACCGTCCTAAGGCAGGGGGATCTTTCCCCGGGATCGTCGAATCGCGATCGTCGCTCGTTATCTCCGGTAATGGGCCAGTTTCCACGAAGGAACGTGGAATCGGCGGAAGGGCTGCGCGATCCAAGATGGCCGCGCTCCGCGTCCCTAGCAACGGAGCGGCCGCGGCCCGCGTCCCTAGCAACGGAGCGGCCGCGGCCCGCGTCCCTAGCGACGGAGCAGCCGGAATGGAAGCATTCCTCTATCCTGGTGCTATGAATGACACGCGGCAAAAACAATTTCATGTGTACAATGGAAATAATTATAAGGTTCCCACGGTCATCAGGGCGTTTGTTAGCCGGCGTAAAAGAGGCCGGCCGGGCGTTTCGCGCTTAATGGAACACTTGCTCGCTCTCCTTCCGCCGGTCCGTTTTCGCGTTTCCCTCTTTAGCGCGCGAGGTCTTTATTCCCCCCCCCCTTCCTCCCTCGTTTCCTCTCACTCTGTTTCAATTTTCTGCAAAAACCAGGAGCCGCGCGCCAAACATCGTCGAAACTCATGAATAACCATCCCTAACCTACAATCGCTGCACCTGGCGCACCTTCGAACCTCTCTCCCGGCTCCCTTTCAAAGGACGTGCCTCTGCCGCAGATTTGATATTCCCCTCGTGGATTACGATACGAGCCGGTTTTTGCGAGGTGCGGCCTTTTTCAAAAAATTCCCCGATCTTGCGACATTTTGGGAGCGACCGCCGCGCCAGGGGTGGTTAATGGAATTCCTTTTTGCTCCCTTTGCGTTTAGATCCTTCGGGCTCCAGGATTTGCGGAACGTTGCTTTTTCGAGCTTTCGGGGTATTTCCTCCCGTTCAAGGGACATTTCTCTTAAGCTTTACGATTGATCTCTAGTGATTCAATCTTTGCACCGTGACTTATTCGGTGACGCGTTGAAACCTTTAAAATTAAGGGGATGTGAAAGTGGCGTCTTAGGGGTCCATCGTTCTTGAAACGCGTACACCAATTTGTTTCAAATTTTACCGCGTGAATAAGGAGACCTTAAGGTAGGTCCTGAAACTCGAGAAATTTCATTTCTTATTAAAATTGTTGAAAATCGCTATAGGCAAATTAAAATTAAGGGGATGTGAATGTGGCGTCTTAGGGGTCCATTATTCTTGAAACCTTTCTCCGAATTGGGTGTACCAATTTGTTTCAAATTTTACCATCAACAAATTGCAGGCAAAGGGATAGGGCATCATAATAAGAACTTGATCGTAAATAGTTTTAGAATAAATGTTCTTCTCTACAAATAATTACAGGGATAATTCATGGCAACATATTGATACGTTTCTTCTTTTTATGGAGCCTCTTCGATTGGTAGAACCCTTGAATTAAATTGAATTTAAACAAATTGCAGGCGAAGGGGTAGGGCATCATAATAGGAACTTGATCGTAGATAGTCTTAGAATAAATTTTCTTATCTAAAAATAATTACAGAGGTAGTTTACGCTAACATATTGATACGTTTCTTCTCTTTATGGAGTTTCTTCGATTGATAGAACCCTCAAATTAAATTAAATTTCAACAAATTGCAGGTAAAGGGATAGGGCATCATAATAAGAACTTCATCGTAGATAGTCTTAGAATAAATGTTCTTCTCTAAAAATAATTACAGAGGTAGTTTACGCTAACATATTGATACGTTTCTTCTCTTTGTGGAGTTTCTTCGATTGATAGAAACCTCGAATTAAATTGAATTTCAACAAATTGCAGGCAAAGGGATAGGGCATCATGATAAGAACTTGATCGTAGATAGTCTTAGAATAAATGTTCTTCTCTAAAAATAATTACAGAGATAGTTTACGCTAACATATTCATACGTTTCTTCTCTTTATGGAGTTTCTTCGATTGGTAGAACTTTTTAGTGGAAACTACTAATATTTGCAAGCCACACGCCACGAAGAAACGATCCTCGACCTCTTCCAATCTGTCGCCAAAGTGAAGCCATTTTCGTGTTCCTGACCTAACCAAACTCTGGAAGTGTTCTCCTCTTCTCTTCGAATCTTCCAAGCTCTACTGCCGAAACTAATTTCTTGATCGTCGCCTCCCTTCGACCCATTCCCACGTTCTTGCTCACCGCTTGACACTTGTAACGCAATGTCATAACTGCCACTTGCTACGTACTTTCACCGTAACACATTTCCCGAGTGCGTAACGAATTACGAAGAATATCGCAAACTCGATCGCCCGTAATCGAACTGCCTGGATCGAAAATAGACGAAATCCCATCCAGGTCAGGTCAGGTCCTCGCAATCTGAAAAATAGAAAACACGTTAAGGTGATTTATAGTATTTATAGGTATTTATAAGTATTTATAGGTATTTATAGGTATTTATAGGTATTTATAGGTATTTATGAGTATTTATAGGGTCATTCTATACATATAAAATGTCATTTGAAACTTCACTACATGATTATAAAGGACTTAAGTAAGAACGCGATGCTCGTGAAACTTCATTTGTCACAAAATAATGTGATCTTTGTTCTAGTCTAGGCTAAATAAAAAAAACATTTCTTTGAATAACCAAATTTCACAAAGTATTGCGTTCTTCCTTAGAGCCATCGTCATCACATGCCAAAGTTTCAAATGATTCGCCGCACCCAGTTTGATGAGAAGTTTAATAAATATTCCACATTTTGATATACAGAAAGACCCTTTCATATCACCTTAATAGTTTCTAAAAACAGGATAAAAACCCAAATCATTTGAAACATCAGCACGTGATTACAAAGGACCTAAGGAAGAACGCGATACTCGTGAAATTTCATTTCTCACGAATCGCACCCAATTTTGAAGTATAAGTTTTCTAAATATTTCCACATTTGGATATACAAAAAGACCCTTTAACCTCTTCAGTTACAATATCGTCTGAGAGACGTGGTATATCAATCGGGCCAGACGTGAACAAAACGTGTGAAAGACGTGTGAGACTTTGAACGTTCAGCCAAACCGTGAAATGGCCCGATGTATGACCGACATTTTCCTTGTTTATGGCACACGCTATTTGTATTTAACCTCTTCACTTACAATTTCGTCTGAGAGACGTGGTATATCAATCGGCCAGACGTGAACAAAACGTGTGAAAGACGTGACATATCAATCCGCCCATACGTAAACAAAACGTATAAGAGACCTGTGAGACTTTGAACGTTCAGCCAAACCGTGAAATGGCCCGATGTATGACCGACATTTTTCTTGTATATTGTACACGCTATTAGAATTTAACCTCTTCACTTACAATATCGCGTGAGACGTGGTATATCAATCAGACCAAACGTGAACAAAACGTGTTATATCAATCCGCCCATACGTAAACAAAACGTATGAGACGCGTAAAACTTTGAACGTTCAGCCAAACCGTGAAATGGCCCGATGTATGACCGACATTTTCTGTTGATCATGGCACGCGCTATTGGAATTTAAATCGTAAGGCAGGGGGTTAATATCACTTTCCTAGTATCTAAAAACAGTATCAATCCAATACACGTCCCTGGCGATCGAGTTTCCCGTCATTTTCATCCCGGTACCGTCTCTCGTCCTCTAATCGGCATTTTCCCCCGTGGGTCCCGGGATTGGCGACCTGCATTACCGACGGAGCGTGTGCGATTCCTCGTAACGGGCAGCGAAGCAGACGTAACGCGAGTAGCGCCTACCGAGCGACACGGCGGGGAGGGGGAAGGGTGAAGGTTGATTGGTCGTCACAGCGCGGCGCCGCGATCGGGGGCCGGCGGGGAGGGGAGGGGGTCGCGCGGGGCATCCAGTATGCAATTCCGTAAGAGGCACGCGAGACGCCGTCCCTCTCCCTCCGCGTCTCGCGGCCGACTCGGCCCCCGAGAGGTATCCTCCCTGCGCTCGTTCCTCGTTTGTTTACGGCCGCGACCGCGGAGGTTATGTCGCACGCCGCGGATCGGCTCTCCCGTAGCTGGTATGTAAATGCTAATTATCGGGTTCAAGCGCGTTGGAAAGATCAATTAGCTTAGGTGGACCGGCGGGGGGCGCGACGGTCACGTGAGCCACGCGCGCGGACCAGGACCGTGCGCGCCGCCGTGGCCGACTGACGCAACTCCCGTCCAAGGGGCAAGGATCCTGCCAGGTTGCAAGGACGCCGCCGAGGCAACCTGCCCGCTCTGGCAACGCCGCTCTCGCGCGCGCCCGCCTCGCCTCACGTGGCCGGGTTTTTCCTTTTTAACCTGTTTCTTTGCGGTTTAATTTTGCCGCCCTCATCGCCGGCCACGGGCACAGTTAATATCCTCGAGAACGAGGGGGCGCGACGGGACATCTTACACGCCCCGTGGCGCCACCGTGGACTCGGGGGGAACTATCCGAATGATTTCGGCGAGCGACGAATCGGTCGGACTGGGACACTAGTTGCAGAAAATGTTTCTCCTATATTTTCTATTTTTTTAAGGAACATCGTACATTTTGTAAATACTTAGAAGACGTTTGAAATATTTGCAAAACGTTTACTTTAGAATATTATCCCTATAATATTTGTATATTTGCTCCATGTGTTTTCATAATACTCTTCTAACAGATGTACATAACGTTTCGTTTCATTTTAATACAAGTATTATGTTTTTCAAATATTATCTGCCGAATATATTGTAAACGTTTTAAAAATATTTAAAATCAACATCATACGTTTTGCTCCCGTAATGAAATAGCGGGACGAAAATATTAGAAAAATTTCTCGTGTTTTTTTGACACCAAATGAAGTGTCCGATAGTAGTCGTGAAGTAAAAAATGTATTTTTATTACNTTCTTCATATTAGAAACGTAATTCACTGGTTTTCCATAATTTTCTCCGGTAAACCATTTTGTTTACATAATATACATGAAAAACCTCGAAAAATGGGGAATATGATTTCTATATATGTTTATAAATTATTGAAACTAAATATGTCATTGAGATTTTCATCAAATATTTCAAATATCTTCAAATGAAATCTACAAGAAAACTTAAAACATCTGTCGCTTGAGATATTTAGCAAAAATTACAAAGAAATATTTAGAAATTATTCTATGCTACTAGGGGAGTTTGGAGACTCGCCTTTTTGCTAGATGCATCTTTATTTCTGGGGTAAATTCCTGGATTTAGGGCATTTGTAGGGGGAGGTGCCTATATTTCGAATAAACTTTGGCTACTAAAAGCACCTAAAGGTGTCTGATGTTTGGTCCAATATTGCCTGCACGGTTAGACAAATTTCGCCCATATGTCGATATGGCTCCGCGTTGAAAGGGTTAATGGGTAGAATTAAAAATATATTTTTTTTTCTTACTTTATTCCTGAGGTAAATTGCTGAATTTGGGGAATTTGTAGAGGAAGGAGCCTATATTTCGGATAATCTTTTGTTTTTAACTCTTTGGCTACTAAAAGCGCCTAAGGCGTTCCGACGTTTGGTCCAATATTGCCTGCACGGTTAGACGAATTTCGCCCATATGTCGAAATGGCTCCGCGTTGAAACGGTTACTGGGTAGAATTAAAAATATTTATTTCTTACTATACTCCTGGAATAAATTGCTGGATTTGGGTCATCTCTGGAGGAAAATGCCTATATTTCGGATAATCTTTCGTTTTTAACGAGTACAATCAAAAATATTATCGAGCGACAAATCGTTCCGAATTTGAGGACTCGCCTTTTTCCTCGATCAACCTTTATTCCTGGGGTAAATTGCAGGATTTGGGGTATTTGAGAAAAGCAAATATAGAAAACGTACTTTCCAACTAGAAAAGAAGAAATTAACTTACAGTAACTGGCGAGAAAAAATCATGTTTTTCTCCAGGGCTCCATGGCTCACGGCGACAACAGAGATTTTAATATGGCGGCGAGAGTTCCTGTTGATCGCTGTTAGCAGCGCGATCTAGGGACTGGGTTAGGAATTATCAGACTATCCGAAATATCGACACCTTCCTCTACACGTGTGCGGGTGATTCGATAAATTATGGATCGACCTAAAGTAGGTGGGACGAGAGAAATTGATACGTCGGCTCTCTAACGCCAGGAGAGGCTTCGTAATGGACCGTTTGACTGCATTTTCTAGGCCAAACAGATTTGTAATTCAGAAGGGTAAAAAAAGTTAGGGGCTTCCTCGAGTCGCTCGGCTGTTTTTGCGGCGTTAAAAAGGGGCCGAGGTTTTTCTGTCGGCTGTGGGAAAACTATTAGTTGGGTGATTCCTTTTTTTATCGGGATTCCCCTGAGTCAGTGGGACACCTGTGGAGCGGTGGCGGGAAGTTCGAAATGAATGGAATGCAAATGGCGGCACTCGCTCGGCGGGTTAGAGAGGTGGGCAACACCGGCGTTCCTTCTTTTTTTCTCTCTTTTTTTTCCCCTACTTTTTGGATTGTTACCCATTTTCGGGTCATTGAGACCGGGACGAGGGGCAGGTTTTTTGCGGATTGAGAGACGGGGAGCGCCGAACTTTTTCTTTTAACGAGTCAATAAAGAGAATCCCTAAGGGCGTCATGACGCGTGCAGAACGGTGGCGGGAGATTCAAATTGAATTACCGTTCGACCCTTTTTTTTTTTCATCGTTTCTGTATTTCCTCAATCGTTGCAAGTATTATGAATAAATGGCGTTTAAGGGGGTCGATTTTGTAATCTTCGGGAGGATTAGAATTTGCACGTCAAATCTAGGAAAAATGCTGAAAGTGAGTTCCGCGAGTTTGTAATCGTCACCCAGATGAAAGTGTGAGATATTTTAGGTATATACTAAAGAAGAAATTTCGTGATGATATGAGATGCGAGAGAGAGGAACGATAGATACAACGACAAGAGCGTGACATAAAATATGCGGACATAAAAGACAAGTCAGGAGAGATTAACAATGTCCACCTAGCCATATTGACAATACTTGATGACAAACATGAAAAAGAAGGATGAAAAAATTGAAAATGGCGAGGGGAATACCTCGAATTTTGCTTACAAATTTGTGCCGAGCCAGTTCATATGAATGGTCTCGCATTTTCACCCCCCAAAAACGTTCCGTAATACCGTGACCTTTTCATTTTTCACATTTTCGCTCAATTTGCTTTACGTAATAAACCCCTCTTTCTTAGCTCTCTTAGGGCTCTTTTTTAGCTAATCAATTAAGGGATTTCCCTAAGGTGGCGTGACACCTGTAGCATTCCCTTGGCAGGAGATTCACGGCGTACTCTCCATAAATTTGGCAGTCAAACTTATACTTCGATTACGGATGCCATGCGTCTCTGGATAATAATTTTAATAGAAGCGATTCCTTAAAATATTACCGTGTTTACATATGTAAACGTAAGTAATGTATGTAAATGTATCTAAAAGACGGCCATAACCCAGTAGAAACCATATGTGCCCATAATTATGAAAGTGGTCTAAGTCATATATTTTTTGTTTCGAAATTACATTGAATTAATTTCGTTTGAAATAATATGGCGTGAAATAACTGATAAACTCATTTTTTTTTTAATTTTGACTTAGACCACTTTCATAATTATGGGCACATATATCGTTCATGTACGGCATTCTTCATATTGGAAACGTAATTCACTGTTTTTCTACAATTTTCTCCGGTAAACCACATTGTTTACGTAACATACGTCGAAAAATGGGGAATTAACCAAGTCTGCTAGGGGGTCACTCGATCGAACCAATCGGGATTCTCGTTTCCCCTAGATATCTCCCAGAGTCGCGTGTCACTATGGCATTCTTCATATTGGAAACGTAATTCATTGGTTTTCCACAATTTTCTCCCGTAAACCACTTTGTTTACGTAATATACTTGAAAAACCTCGAAGAATGGGAAATTACCTAGGTGGGTCACTCGATCGAACCAATTGGGATTTCCGATTCCCCTAGACATTCCCCAGAGTCGCGTGGCACTACGGCATTCTTCATATTGTAAACGTAAATCACTGATTTCCACAATTTTCTCCGGTAAACCACTTTGTTTACGTAATATACGTGAAAAACCTCGAAAAATGGGGAATTACCCAAGTGGGTCACTCGATCGAACCAATCGAGATTCCCGTTTCCCCTAGACATTCCCCAGAGTCGCGTGGCACTGCAATATTCTTCATATTAGAAACGTAAATCACTGGTTTTCACCATTTTCTCCGGTAAACCACTTTGTTTACATAATATACGTGAAAAACCTCGAAAAATGAGGAATTACCCAAGTGATCGGAAATCCCCCAGAGTCGCGTGGCACTACAGCATTCTTCATATTAGAAACGTAATTCACTGGTTTTCCATAATTTTCTCCGGTAAACCATTTTGTTTACATAATATACATGAAAAACCTCGAAAAATGGGGAATTACCCAAATGATCGGAAATCCCCCAGAGTCGCGTGGCACTACAGCATTCTTCATATTAGAAACATAATTCACTGGTTTTCCATAATTTTCTCCGGCAAACCATTTTATTTACATAATATACGTGAAAAACCTCGAAAAATGGGGAATTACCCAAATGATCGGAAATCCCCTAGAGTCGCGTGGCACTACAGCATTCTTCATATTAGAAACGTAATTCACTGGTTTTCCATAATTTTCTCCGGTAAACCATTTTATTTACATAATATACGTGAAAAACCTCGAAAAATGGGGAATTACCCAAATGATCGGAAATCCCCCAGAGTCGCGTGGCACTACAGCATTCTTCATATTGTAAACGTAAATCACTAATTTTCACAATTTTCTCCGGTAAACCATTTTATTTACATAATATACGTGAAAAACCTCGAAAAATGGGGAATTACCCAGGTGGGTCACTCGATCGAACCAATAGGGATTTCCGTTTCCCCTAGATATCCCCCAGAGTCGCGTGGCACTGCAACATTCTTCATATTGTAAACGTAAATCACTGATTTTCACAATTTTCTCCGGTAAACCATTTTATTTACATAATATATGTGAAAAACCTCGAAAAATGGGGAATTACCCAGGTGGGTCACTCGATCGAACCAATCGGGATTCCCGTTTCCCCTAGATATCCCCCAGAGTCGCGTGGCACCTGCCGGAGTGGCGGGAGGTTTGAAATCTACGGCGATGCAAATGACTCTCCGATTATCACGATCGATACCGATCGACGTCGATCGATTCCAAGTCGGGGCCGCTCGTCAATCGGCAACCAGTTTTCCCTAGAAGCAGTGGCTCTCATCCACTCGTATCCGCTCTTCCATCTCGGAACTCGACGTCGCATAAATCACGAACGCGCTCGCTGAATGCATTCCTATGAATGTTAATTAATGCCCTCTCGGCACTTGCGTTCCTTTTTCAATGTTTAATAATAAATTATCACCGCCTGACGACGCGGCGGGCGCTCCTTTCGATAGACTCCTCTTAATTTTATTGATAATACATTTCAAGAGGATAACATCATTAATGCATCGGGAAAATCGATCGTTAAGGCCGCTCTCATCAGGCTCGCTATATAACTCCTCGTTAGAGAAACTTATTAGAATCCTGATTGCCGATGATTATTGGATACGAGTCGGCGTAACGAGGGAGCTCCGATTTGTCAACGGGCGAGCGTTACGTCACTTCGTTACATCGCATGACACGCACACACCGCAAAACCTATCTTGAGCCGAGCGAAATCATTATAAATAAAATTATGAGACTTTAAATTATTCCGGAGCACGCAGCACGAGCTCTTTTCACTTTTCGCTGGGAATCGATATGAGGTCGATCCGTGGATCGATCGATCGAATTCTTTTCCAACCGTGGAGGGGAACACGTTTGACAAAATTAAATCTTAATCTTTTTTATGTTAATTTATAAACGAGTAGAATTCTTTGCCACTTGTTTTTTCTCGGTTTTAAGAGGTACGTATTTGACGAAATTAAATCTTAATCTTTTTTATGTTAAATTGTATACGAGTCGAATTCTTTTCCGATCGTTTGTTCTCGCTTTTTAGAGGAA
>NW_019394552.1:0-76929 GCF_000612105.2 Orussus abietinus | reverse complement strand
TTATCGTAAAAACAGTAAAAATCCAATTTTACCGTTTCATCAAGGAGATTGTATTACTAGTTGGAAACGGGTGATGACTGCGTCATCGGATCTGTTGCGAAACTATTTTAGTCTCTTAAACTTTTTTTCAAATTTATTTATAAATAATTGCATGCTATGAAAACCAAGGACATTTTGAGGAATAAGCACGTTCACAAGATTTATGTACAATGAATTGGTCACGATATAATCCAATATAGCTAGTCGAAATATACCCGTACACCACCTACATTCATTGTTTACAACCGATGTGTAAATGATTATTGGCAAAAAGAAAAAAACACGTATTTCTTCATTTTTTGTGAGTAATCACATCGCGTAAGTGGGACTTAAGTAGGAATGCTTGTTTAATAGATATTACAAAAAAATGTCGCTTGAAGGGGAGTTCACCTCCTTGGGGGGGTGTAACATTGCTGGACAATATTGTGTTTTCACCGTCCTTATACGGAATACGTTTATACCTAGTTTCGTCGAAATCCCTCCATTGCTTCTACGAAAATTGTTATAAAAATCGAATTTTCGCCAAACTTTGGGGGGTTGTTTCACCCCTTAAATGTGGACCATTGCAGATATAAAAAAACACGTGTCTCTTAGATTTGTGTGTTCTTCAACGTATATGAAAATCAATAAGCTCGGGGGCGGGCACTTGGGAATGTTTCCTTGTAAGAATTGTCAGATGATCAGGAGTGCCGTGTCAAAGTTTCGGACTGTTTGGTCTAATACCCTTAAAAAGAATTGTTGCATTCGAATCGACTGATTTGAAGGGGGTTTCACTTCACCTTAAGTTACATAATTTAGAGAAATCTTCGAGTTTAATGTGGAAATAAAATGAAAGTACTGTGACCGATGGTGCACGTTGGTCGAAATTTTTGAGTCTCCTGCTGGGACGGCTCTTTGTTCAGGAGAAAAAGGGCATCGATCACTCCGGAGCTTCCATGGCCCTAGACAAGCTTCAACTCCAGTTGAACGTATTGAACTGTAGACAAGGTATAGTCGAGCTCTCAAACATCTCATCGCTCGGAAGAATCTCCGTATAGTGTCGGAAAAATTTGAAATAGAAATTACTACAACCGATGAAGCACGTGGGTCGAAATGATCATGAAAAAAGAAGCATTAATCATTCCGGGACTTTCACGAGTCCGAAGAAGCCTAAATTTAAACTGTACAAAGAATATTACAGAGCTCCCCAAAAATATTGTACATCAAGAGAACCGATAGTTAGATAAAAGTTAACGGTCTTGATTAGATATAGTCGAGCACTGAAAAAATCTTGGAATTTTGTATAACAAATGATAAATTAGAATTCACCAAAACTAATTGTTTCAATTAGAAATACTGAAGGAATCACAATATTCATCGTTTACAAAAGACTGGATTTGATTGAAAACATTTTTAATCGGGAGAATTGACAAAAGTTGATTGTTTTGATAAGATATAGTTGAGCACTCAAAGAAAATCTTGGGATTTTGTACAACAAACAACAAATTAGAAGTCACAAAAACAGATAGCTTCAATTCGACGTAATCAATCGATCGTAATCTTCATCGTTCACAATAGTCTTTGAATTTTATTGAAAACATTTTTAATCAGGAGAATTGACAAAAATTGATACTTTTGATTAGATATAGTCAAGCACTCAAAAATAATTTTGGAATTTTGTATAACAAATGATAAATTAGAATTCACAAATACAAATTGTTTCAATTAGACATAATCAATCGATCACAATTTTCTTCGTTCGCAAAAGTCTGAATTTTATTGAAAACGTGTTCAATCAGAATTGATAAAAATTGACTGTTTCAATAAGACAAAATTCGAGCACATGAATTTCATCAGCAGTCTAAAAATTTCCTCTAAAAATTAGTATACACATAACGGAAGCTACTGTAACCGACGCACGTGGTCGAGGTTTTCGTCGGTCCCGCTGGGAGCGATCTCTCGTCGGGAGAAAAGGAGCATCAAACACTCCGAGGCTCCTATGATCCTAAACACGCCTAAATCCGAGCCCTCTGCCGATGCCAATGCTCGCATTCAAAGACTCGATCTATCCTCGGGCAATTTTGGCCTTCCAATGAGACGCGATTAGTCCACGTCCACGGATCTAGGCCACGACGCAGTTTTCCTTCAACCTTGACGCGATGCCTTCGTGTCAAAAAAGGTCCAAAAGGTTTCTCTCTTTCTACCACATAGTGCCCTACAAACTTCAGTTTGGAACGACGTCAACTTTTCTACTCAAGACCCTTTGCAATTTATCCGAAAGAATTCAATCTCGATATCTTAATTTATAGGGGAAAAAAAATGTATTATATAAAGATATGTATTTCGAGGCGATATTATGTTAAACGGAAATTTTCTACAGTTTCTGTCGCGATATCTTAATTTATACGAAAAAATAAATTATATAAAGATATGTATTTTGAGGCGATATTATGTTAAGGGCGCTCACCACTCCAGCGATTTTGCAGGGCCTCACGGGGACAACGATTCCGAACGTATTTCTAAACCGATCGAGCTTAACGAGTGCTCATATCGAAGATGAAATGTTGACCTGTGTTTATATGGGAGCGATTTTCGATAAGTGGTCATTATCATATAAAAAAGTGCAACGACATAATTTCAATGCCCTTTTACCTAGGAAGGAGGTGCTCGATCGAAAATCGCTCCGATATAAACACACGTCAACATTTTATCTTTAAAACGAGCTCTCGTTGAGCTCGATCGGTTGAGAAATACGCTCAAAATCGTTGTCCCCGTGGAGCACCTTTTTCAGGATTTTCAAGTTTCTCGCGAGGAATTTGGGCATTCCTTAGCAACCGTTGCCGACTCTAGGCGGAGCGTCCAACTTGCGTGTGCGTGCGGCCGAGGGTCACCCACGTTTCGGCGCCTAGTCCAGAGGCGTCTAGCCGTTGTGTGAGTTGTATACGTGCAAAATACACACACATTTTTCGTCCGTTGCTAAACACTGCCCATTATGCGTCGCGTCTCCCTCATCCGAGCGAGAAAGTACGTTTTGGTTACCTCCCACCGAATTCGATGCTAAGGCCATCTAGCGGTGGAAGTCATCGTCCCCACTTGGTGGTGAACGCCGTTAAACGGAAGTTTTCCATAGTTTCTATCTCGATATCTTCAATTATACGACAAAGTAAATTATATAAAAATATGCATTTTAAAGTGGTATTATGTTAAGCGGAAGTTTTCTACCGTTCCTATCTCGCTATCTTAATTTATACGAAAAAATAAATTATATAAAGATACGTATTTTGAGGCGATATTATGTTAAACGGAAGTGTTCCATAGTTTCTATCTCGATATCTTAATTTATACGAAAAAATAAATGATATCAACATATGCATTTTAAAGCGATATTATGTTAAGCGGGAGTTTTCTACAGATTAGTAATTGACATTCGATTTTATAATATTTACGTTTGTAGGTGGTCTTATTTGTATTTATTTCTTTTTTTTTTTAATATGTCTAACATTTTGTATTTTCTGTTCTCGTTTACGGATATCGGTCTAGCGAACGCGTAAACGTAAGTTCAATGGAGAGTATTTTTAATTACGATGCAGATATTAAATAACGGAACTAGCAATGTTATCTCTTAATTTTAATTTAGATGAGGCACTAGAAAAACGCGATTCCACCACGGAGGAAACTCCTGGAAAACTCAGGAAAGCCGTCCCGAGTAAAGTTCGAGGGACCCTCCGAACTTTTTTAATCCTTAATGAAATCTCCCAATTTCTTCTCTTCTCAATTTCAGACCCTGGCTTCTATCCAAACCCACCAGACCGAAGGAGTCAATTTTTCATGCCCATTCGATAAATCCTTCCTTCGTCGATATCGCCATCGAAGCGAACGCTCGAAAAAATGTATCCGACATTTGTGACAGGAATTCGAAATTTCGCTCTGCGGAGAAAATCTGCAAAATCTGTTCTGTGTAAAAAATTTGCTTCGATCTGTTAAAAATGTCTGTAAAAATATAGTATACATGTAGTCGACATTTTTTCGAGACAGTATTTCCAGATTTCGTATACAATTGTGTTCGGATTTTCAGTATACAAATAGGTAGTCGAATTACAAATGGCACGTACACTAAATTTCGAAATCTTTTGTATGCTATTTTTCGATCATGTTTGAAAATTCAATTGTATACCAAGGTACATGTACGAGTGGACGCCTCATAAAACATATATGCAAAAACTTTTGTATACTAATCTTCGATTCGATACACAATTGTACGTATTGTGAAAAAACCGCGTCGTAGTACATTTATATATGTGGATATATGTATGTCCGGTTATCATTTCAACTATCATTTCTAGTTTTGGTATACATATGTATTCGAAAGTTTTCGAAATATTGAAACATTTTGAACAGGGTGGCAATAACCTATGATAGCTGGGATACTAATCAATTATTATAGACCCCACATGTGAACGTCACACATTTCTAAACAAGGTCTACCTAGGACATCCTGAATTGATCCCATACTGGAAGAAATTGAAAAAATGACGTCGATGCAAAAGTAAATTTTAAGCAAGCCCTAGCTAGACGGTAACGAGTCAAGCTGAAATAAAATCTCCAAATTTTATCCACTTGCCAAATTAAATCCTAGTGCCTTTGTCCTCATCGTCGTCTCCCTCGCATCATTTAAGGTGATGTGAAAGTGGCATCGAGGAGGTTTTGTTTATAAAACTTTTCTCCCAACTCGATTTACCGAATGGTTTGAAACTTTACAACGTGAATAGGGAGACTATAAGGAAGGTCCTGAAACCCATGAAATTTCAATTCTTTTCGAATTTCTTTATAGATATTTTAAAAATGGTTTATAAAAAATGAAATTTCCCGAGTTTCAGGACCTACCTTAGGGTCTCCATAATCACGTTTCAAAGTATGAAACGATTTGAAACATCCAGTTCGTTGAAAAGTTTTATGAACGATTGAGATTTCGTATGCCACTTTCACATCCCCTTAAGCAAGCCCTAGCTAGGCAATAACGAGACAAGCCTAGATAAAATTTCCAAATTTTATCCACTTGCCAAATTAAATCCTAACCAGGTCTTAGCAATTCTCCAAACAGGAAAAGACCGTGTTTCCCCTCTTTCAATCTGCACCCATAATCGGATCAACGGGTAGATCCATCCATTCTACGTCCACGTCGCGATCCCTGAGGACACAGAGGTACATTCCTCTTTCTTTTTTGCAGTCCCAGAAACATGATTTTGGTACACAATTTTCAGGCTAAACGTCGACTCGCGTGCCCGGCTAGGAATTATCTACAATTGGTGCCTTTGTCCTCATCGTCGTCTCTCTCGCATCGTGCATGACTTCACATCGGGCGAGTTATGTACGCTCAGCCCGAGCTGACTCAACAGCGCGTCGTTGCGCAACTCTTGCCAGCTCCGACTAATGTCAAATTCGCTTTATCGCCTGAAATGCTGGCTGGTTGAGCAGCTCGGATAACGCGCGCTTTTAGAAACCTACGAATCCCCGGGAAATATGTTAACGCAACCCTTTCACGCCCTGGGCGTTGGGGACTCGATTAGTGCCCCGCCGGGTTGCTGTTCATGATAGTCGGTGCAGACACTTTGCCAAAGTGTATCACCTGTTAGGGTCTCGTGTTTACGGCTGTAGTTTTTATACATCCCGTGTGGAGGTCTTAATTTGGCGTTGACCAAGAAAAATTGTCTTGCTGATGATCGGTGCATGCATTTGGCAAAGGTGTGTATCACCTGTTAGGGTCTCGTGTACATAGTTTGGCTTTTATGCATTTGGTGTGGAGGACGAGGTCTTGTCTTGGCGTTGGCAAGAAAAATTATCTTGGTGATGATCCGTGCATGCATTTGACAAAGGTGTGCATCACCTGTTAGGGTCTCGTGTACATAGTTTGGCTTTTATGCATTTGGTGTGGAGGACGAGGTCTTGTCTTGGCGTTGGCAAGAAAAATTGTCTTGGTGATGATCCGTGCATACATTTGGCAAAGGTGTGCATCACCTGTTAGGGTCTCGTGTACATAGTTTGGCTTTTATGCATTCCGTGTGGAGGACGAGGTCTTGTCTTGGCGTTGACCATGAAAAATTGTCTTGATGATGATCCGTGCATGCATTTGGCAAAGGTGTGTATCACCTGTTAGGGGGACGAGGTTTTGTCTTGGTGTTGACTATGAAGAATTGTCTTAGTGATGATCCGTGCATACATTTGGCGAAGGTGTATCACCTGTTAGGGTCTCGCGTATATAGTTCGATTTTTATGCATCCTGTGTGAGGAACTAGGTCTTAATTTGGCCCTGGCCAGAAAACATTGTCTTGGTGATGATCCATGCAGACATTTGGCCAAGGTATATCACCTGTTAGGGTCTCGTGTACATAGTTTGGCTTTTATGCATTCCGTGTGGAGGACGAGGTCTTGTCTTGGCGTTGACCATGAAAAATTGTCTTGATGATGATCCGTGCATGCATTTGGCAAAGGTGTGTATCACCTGTTAGGGGGACGAGGTTTTGTCTTGGTGTTGACTATGAAGAATTGTCTTAGTGATGATCCGTGCATACATTTGGCGAAGGTGTATCACCTGTTAGAGTCTCGCGTATATAGTTCACTTTTTATGCATCCTGTGTGAGGAACCAGGTCTTAACTTGGCACTGGCCAGGAAACATTGTCTTGGTGATGATCCGTGCAGACATTTGGCCAAGGTGTATCACCTGTTAGAGTCTCGCGTATATAGTTCGATTTTTATGCATTCCGTCTGGAGGACGAGGTCTTGTCTTGGCGTTGACCATGAAAAATTGTCTTGGTGATGATCCGTGCATGCATTTGGCAAAGGTGTGTATCACCTGTTAGGGTTTCGTGTACATAGTTTGGCTTTTATGCATTCCGTGTGGAGGACGAGGTCTTGTCTTGGCGTTGACCAAGAAAAATTGTCTTGCTGATGATCCGTGCATACATTTAGCAAGAATGTTAGGGTCCTGCGTACATAGTTCGATTTTTATGCATTCCGTGTGGAAGACAACGTTTTATCGTAAGGGGTTTTCACTTCACCTTAATAGATATTTCCGAATCGTCCGTTTTGAAACTTGACCAAGACATAAGTACGTAATTTCTAACTACTGTATCGCTCTCTTGTTACTTGTTACGTACGTGCCAAAATTCTTCAAATACATGTGTCCACCACTGTGTTGAACGACCCATTGTGCATTAATTTCTCTATTTGCAAATGTCTTTACTATTTCAATTCCTGGGTTAAAAAGTTGCCTTTTCACGAACACGCCCGACTCACGTCTGCTCGCGTCGCACGTGACACGTGTGTGACGCGCGTCGCGTGCCGCACGTCACGCGTGACACGTGATACGTGACGCGGGGGTATCGCGCATGCGCGGCACGTACTAGCTGCGCGCGGTCACGTGCACTTTAGTACGTTAGACGAGAGCGCTTTTCGTCCAGACCCGATTGAACTCACGACCGAGCAACTTGTGTCGGACCCAAGAAAAACAGACTCTTCAAAAGTTTTACCAGACCGTACACATATACAAGATGTAACGGCACAACGGATCGCATTTATATATTACATTATTAAGGTGATATGTAAGGATCATTCTGTATATAGAAGACTTGAAAATATTTATAAATCTTTTTTCCAAATTGGATGCACCGAATCATTCGAAACTTCAGCACGTAATTGTCGAGGCCCTAAGGAAGAACGTGGTGCTCGTGAAAGTTCATTTTTTGTTGAAAACGAAATGTTATTCATGCAACTAAAACGAAAAATATATATATATTATATATATATTTATTTTAAATGAAATTTCATGAGCACCATGTGCTTCCTTAGGGCCTTATACAAGACGTAACGGCACGACGGATCGCATTAATATATTACATTATTAAGGTGATATGAAAGGATCGTTCTGTATATAGAAGACTGCAGTCAATTAGGGCCCTAGAAAGCATGAATCCAGAGGATTTCTGGAGTTTTACTTCGATTTCTTTATAATTATTGTACGAAAACGACAGGTGGAGTGTACCATTTGGTACAATACCCTATATGATTCGACACAGTTATAATGATAAAAACGAACGTCGACAGCGTAGGTATTTAGAAAAATCTTCTTTATTGACGTTGATCAAGTTCGTCGACCTGTTTTACTTCACCTTAAGCTCTTATTTACGTCCGCGTGGACTTCCCTGAGACTCGCGACCCCGCGGGGACGGGGGGTCGCGAGGACCTCGGGAAGGACTCGTCGCGGACTGACCCCTCAGTCTGTGTCGAGCTCGCGCTCGAGTGTTGACCGGTAGTCGAGCGTTAGGTCGGAATTTTTTGAAAACGGCCCATCCCGTCCTCGTGGTAAGAGGCGCTTCCGGGTTTGCGTTCGAGGGTTCGGTGAAGTGATGTGCGTGGGTGAGCCGGGGGCCTGCGGGGAATACGAGGCCCACCCCGAGGTAGTCCCCCATGCAGAGACGGACGAGACCGGGCTCCTAAAGGAGGCTGCACGACAGAGGGAAGTGGCGGCGACTGACAATGAGGTTAGTCGCGACCTTTACGGGGTCCTTCGTCTTCTTGTATTCGCGCTGCCTCGTGGAGAAGAGATTTTCGAGTTCCCCAATGAGGGAAGATTACGCGGGCGAGAAAGGGTCTCGCATTTGTATTTTGGTTTCCTTGTCTTATTTCATTAACCCTTTGAACGCGGAGCCATATCGACGTATGGGCGAAATTCGTCTGACCGTGCAGGCAATATTGGACCAAACGTCGGGCGCCTTTAGGCGACTTTTACAGGGCCCGCCGTCTTCTTGTATTCGCGCTGCCTCGTGGAGAAGAGATTTTCGAGTTCCCCAATGAGGGAAGATTACGCGGGCGAGAAAGGGTCTCGCATTTGTATTTTGGTTTCCTTGTCTTATTTCATTAACCCTTTGAACGCGGAGCCATTTCGACGTATGGGCGAAATTCGTCTGACCGTGCAGGCAATATTGGACCTAACGTCGAGCGCCTTTAGGCGATCTTTACGGGGCCCTTCGTCTTCTTGTATTTGCGTCACCTCGTGGAGGAGAGATTTTCAAGTTCCCCAACGAAGGAAGATTACGCGGGCGAGCAAGGGCCTTGCATTTGTATTTTGGTTTCCTTGTCTTATTTCATTAGCCCTTTGAACGCGGAGCCATATCGACGTATGGGCGAAATTCGTCTGACCGTGCAGCCAATATTGGACCAAACGTCGGGCGCCTTTAAGCGCTCTTTAGCCAAAGGGTTAAGGTGATATGAAAGTGTGATATATACATAACAACAAGTCAAAATATTTTTAAACTTGTCTCCAAACTGGGTGCACCGAATTATTTGAAACTTTAACACGTGATTATGGAGGTCCCAAGAAATAACGCGCTGCTCGTGAAGTTTCTTTTTTTCGAAAAAAATGGTGTACTTATCTTGGACAAGAAGGAAAGAAAATCTAATTTTCTATAATATATAATTATACTTAATACGGAACTTTACTTAATATTGATCAGATTAACAGAAAACAATTTAATTTAATTTGTAAGAAATTTACATACATTTTTAACGATAGTTAATAGTAAAGATAGCGTTTCTGAAATTGTTTCGTGCGCGCCTTTTTTTATCTTGGCTCGAATTGGATCTTTGATTGAAGGGGCCGGAAGTACTTCGTATGAGGGAAAAGAAAATATGAAATGAAATACACTTGTTATGCCGTTTGTGCGGAAATACTGGGCTTCGATATTAACGCTTCGACCGAGGCAATTAGTCGAGCAAACTGCAGGCGTTTTCAGGAAGTTAATGCTGAAACTCGTTTGAGAGAGTAGAACCACCCACAAAACGTTCACGTCTTTCCTTTTATAAACTGTCGATAGCATGAGTGCATAATAAACTTTAATTCATTTTATTTATATTACGTGCTCCCTCTTTTCATTGGTTCTTCGGTAATAATCCTGGCGCATGATGCCACGGTTAATCAATTTCATTTATATCGTGCTCGAATCGTCCGACTCGCCTTTCGTGGGTTTACTCAAGGTGGGACAGGTACACTGTTGGACATGAATGCTTTCCCAGCATGTATTGGCGGCAGAACATGTCCATGGAACGCATTCATATCCGCTACTGTACACAATGCCAGTTTTAATTGGGTTTGTCCACGTTATGCGCTAAATATTCGTCCCCTTTACTTCACCGTTTCTCTTTCAATATGTACATAAATAATCAATTTTAATTCATTTCACCTATGTTGTATACGTAATGTTTATCTTTTTTATTGTTCGTTTTTTATCAATGGGTACATTTGATAATTTTAATTCATTTTATTTACGCTAAGCGCTAAATTTAATCCGTAAATATAGAAATATGGACCCAAAAAATCTCTTTTTTTTTTTCATAGTTTGCCCAACGGTAGATAAATAAAACATAAACATACATGCAAAATGTTGAGCTTGTTTTTTTTTCTTGTTTCTTTTAATTCATTTCACCTATGTTGTACACGAAATGTTTATCTTCTTTATTATTCGCTCTTATCAGTGGGTACATTTGATCATTTTAATTCATTTTATTTATGCTAAGCGCTAAATTTAATCCGTAAATATAGAAATTTGAACTAAAAAAATCTCTTTTTTTTTTTATAGTTTGCCCACCGGTAGATAAGTAAAACGTCAACACACATGCAAAATGTTGAACTTGTTCCCGGACTTTCCGCCAACATTATGTACACAATACCAATTTTTATTATTTTTATATCTCTTAAAATATACCCCAATTTACGCCACATTTACGTGCTATTTGGTACGTGAAAAAATGTATTAAAAAGTCTCTAATTTTGGAATTACAACATCGCCACTAAAATCGTCGATTACTCGTTATCGAACAGTTCCGTACAGATACCAAGTGCACTTCCATTTGACTCAAGCAACCTTTTAATTATTTCTTGCAACTCTAAGCGACGTATCAATTTTTAAAAAATTTTTTAAAAATTACCATTTCTGCCTAGCTTATAACCATTTAGCACAATCACTCAATCATCGCGATAATTCCTGATAGGGCCGACGGTGAATTTATTTCTCCTCGGTTCTGATAATTCCGCAATGCAAGAAATGCTTTTAAGCATATCGGAAGAAATATCGCGGCGATAAGCGCCGATTAAATCGGCATATTTCGACTCCCCGATTCATTTTCCCCGGTCGAATGATTAAGGGGGTCCACGTGTTCACATTCACTTCTTAATACTTTCTTGGGTTAACTTAAAAACAAATTGAACGAGCAAAATACTCTCACCTGTGTCGTATCCTACTAATACGCCCCTCCCTCAATTTACGCGTCACTTTTTTTTTTATGCGGTTATTTATTTTCATTATTTTCTTCGTCAAGCTATTTGAAGTAATCGTGCGTTTCTAAAACTTATATGCGCAGCTTTTACTTTCAATTTTTTTTTTTCTTCTTTTGTACCAACAGACATTATTTACGGGATTTTCATTCGCGTAAAGTGAATCCACGTGGAACGAATAATCCGCGTAAATCGAGGGACACCTGTGCTATGGAGATAGTTTAAAACAAAATGGAAGTTCACCGTAGTTATTTTTCAGTATTTATGTAAGGTCATTCTCATATTTTCATGAACAGTTTTCAAAAGTTTTGTCCCAACAGACTTTATTTACGAGATTTTCATTCGCGTAAAATGAATCCACGTGGAACGGATAATTCGCGTAAATCGAGGAACACCTGTGGTATGAAGATAATTTAAAATAAAATGAAAGTTAACCGTAGTTATTTTTCAGTATTTATGTAAGGTCGTTAACATATTTTCATAAACAGTTTTCAGAAGTTTTGTATCAACAGACTTTATTTACAGGATTTTCATTCGCGTAAAGTGAATCCACGTGGAACGGATAATCCGCGTAAATCGAGGGACACCTGTGCTATGAAGATAATTTAAAACAAAATGGAAGTTCACCGTAGTTATTTTTCAGTATTTATGTATGGTCATTATCATATTTTCATAAACGGTTCTGAAAAGTCAGGTTTTTATAATTAAGGATCCTTGTGCCCCGCAAAATCCTTTGAAAACTCTGGGAGAAGGTGCATCGCAGGGCCCTCCCCTTCAAGGAGCTATCCCGCAGGAGCATCCTTCCTTCGGGATCCTCCCTGGAGCCTTCGAGCTCCTCCCGGCAGGTCTGCGAGGATAATTGCGAGCAGTCACGCAATCTTTTCGCACGCAAACCTCGACCTCCGCGCCCGGCAACTTCAACCGGCCTGATAGTCGTTATCACCGCGGGCGCGATCTCGCAAAAAGGCGCGAATTAAGGCGATACGAGAAAGTGGTGGCGGAAAGGTGCGAGGAATCTCATTAGCGAAACTTTTCTCTCAATCGGGTGTACCGTTTAGAATTTTATCACGTGAATGCGGAGACCCTACGGAAGGTCCTGCCACCCATACAATTTTAATTTTGTTATGAAAAAATTAGAAATGTTTTAGAAACGAATACAAAAATTTGAAATCTCACGATCCGCAAAATCTTGCTTAGTGACTTCATGTGGTAAAATTTCAGCTTCATGAACGGGACTCCTCAGAGAGTCACTATTCCGATTTTGACAAAAGGGGGTGTCTTAACCCTTTGAACACGGAGCCATTTCTACATATGGGCAAAATTCGTCTTAATCTGAATTTTCGACAATTTAAATTTTTTATGAAAAAATTGGAAATGTTTTAGCGACGAATACAAAGATTTGAAATCTCACGAGCTTCAAAATCTTGCTTAGGGACTTCATATGGTAAAATTTCAGCTTCATAAACGGGACTCCTCAGAAGTGGGTGTCTTAACCCTTTGAACACGGAGCCATTTCTACATATGGGCAAAATTCGTCTTAATCTGAATTTTCGACAATTTTAATTTTTTATGAAAAAATTGGAAATGTTTAGCAACGAATACGAAGATTTGAAATCTCACGATCCTCAAAATATTGCTTAGGGACTCCACATGGTACAATTTCAGCTTCATGAACGAGACTCCCAGGTACTGACCTCTTGTGGATATTTGAATGGGGGTGGGTTTTCAAACTTAAGGGTGGAAATTTTAATTTATGAATATTATTTTCGGAGAGCACGTAATTTGCTGATAAGTTTTCGCCTATTTTCGATTATTTAAACACATGTTTTAATGGTGGGGGTGCTAGCTTTATTAGTACTCAGCACCCCCACAAAAAAATTGAATTTTTTTCCAAAAACCGAGCAAGCACAAAATTTGCGAATGTAGCACATAATTAGCACATAAAGAGCACAAAATGATAAGACAAAGAAATTTGAATTTTGTAAAGGTGGGGGTGCCAGCTTTACGCACCTTCCTCAAGAGGATCACTATTCCGATTTTGACATTGAACATGTGGTTGGATCTAATGTGTCATGATGTATGTACGCAACAATACCATCTCCCACGATCCCTATAGATCTCGTTATCGCCTCGTTCCGCTTATCACGCAAAGCGTTTGGCCCGACAAAACTCGCATCTGGGTCCCATCTCCGGCGATTTCCGGCGGAGGTCCATTCGGATCTCGGGCAATGATCGATCGTCCCGTTGACAATCGACAGCGATTCCGCGAATCGGAAGCGATAGCTCCTGCCCACACGCGCATTCCTGAGCTCCGCTGGGAAACGCAGCCTCCCAGCCGCGCTCCAATTTAGTCATGGTCGTTGACCGGGCTCGAATAAATCTCCACGTCGCCGGCTCTCGGCCGAAGGTGCTCGCCGATTTATTCCCCCAGGAAATTCCCTGGAAATCTCCCCAGGGACCTTCCGGAGGCGTTTCCTGGGATCGCGAGACAGCCTCGCCCTCTGGGGAGGGCGGTCCTTCCCAGGAAGCTCTTCGGGTTCCTCTTCTTCGAGTGATTCGGAATCCTCGCTTTTCCTTCCGTTTTTTTAGAATTCACCGGGACTGGTGTTTTAATCCCTAGCGGCTCTATTTTTTCTCTCCTTTGATGGAGGTCCTTCGTTGGAGTCCTACGCACTTCGGGCTCCTCTTCGTCGAGTGATTATCCAAATTCGAAGTGGTTCGTCAGAATCCGAAACGGTCCATTCAGAATCCGAAATGGTCCATCGAGAAACCGAAATGGTCCAATTAGAATCCGAAATGGTCGATCCAGAATCCACAATGATCCATCCAGAATTCGAAATGGCCCATCGAGAATCCGAAATGGTCGATCCAGAATCCTAAATGGTCCATTCAGAATCCGAAATGGACCATTCAGAATCTGAAATGGTTCATCAGAATCCGAAACGGTCCATTCAGAATTCGAAATGGGCCATTCAGAATCCGAAATGACCCATCCAGAATTCAACATGGCCCATTGAGAATCCGAAATAGTCGATCCAGAATCCGAAATGGACTATTCAGAATCTGAAACGGTCCATCGAGAATCCGAAATGGTCCATCCAGAATTCGAAATGGTCGATCCATAATCCGAAATAGCCCATCCAAAGTCCGAAATGGCCCATCCAGAATTCGAAATGGTCCATCCAGAATTCGAAATGGTCCATCCAGAATTCGAAATGGTCGATCCAGAATCTGAAATAGCCCATCCAAAATCCGAAATGGCCCATCCAAAATCCGAAATAGCCCATCCAGAATTCGAAATGGTCGATCCAGAATCCGAAATGGCCCATCCAGAAATCGAAATGGTCCTTCCGGAATCCAAAATCGAGCAGTCGTGCCCAAAGCTCGGGAGCTTCGGTTCCCTCGTGCAATCAGTGCACCGGAGATCGCGGTTGGAGTTATTTTAATTGGCGGTATCTCCTCGGCCCTCGATTAGGCTTTCCGATAGGTAGAGTGCTAATGAGAATCCTTACTTCCAGCCGACAGCGCGCCGATGAAAGCTGGGTCGTTCACCCGCGGAATTCCGCGTGTTACGCGTGTTCCCGGTTCAAGCCCGTCCAGGAATGTACGGCCTCGGAGGGAACCCGCCGGGTTCTAGGGTTTCGTGCCAGAAATAATCCAGGGCCGCGCAAAATTCCCGATCCTCTCCCCTTTGCGTTGCTTCGACGCCGCCCAAACGGCGTCCTTCGCGACCGACTTTCCAGGACGCCAAGGAATCTCACGGGGAATCGGAACCCGGGACTTATCCGGGAAATCATGCATTTTGACGCTCGAAGTCAAGTGGATATCACAGCCCAGATAGATAAAGTGATGGACAATTTTTTCATAAAATTTACGTACAGATCATGAAACGAGTCATGAGGGGGTTGCTTATGAGTCCTCATTTGGAACTCATATCTGCGGGACACAATGACCAACTAAAAGTACTAAAACATGAAACAAGGTTAAGTACGTGCAATCTCTCAGCATTTTTCCGCGTATGTACTGTTAAATTTATCTCACGCATTGCAGATAAACAATTACAGCGTCCGTGGCTCATATTTGAGTCATGGCGTGATATGTCATTCATTTTAAAGCTTGAAATCAAGTGGAAATTGCAACCCAGATTGACAAAGTGATGGACAATTTTTTCATAAAATTTGCGTACAGATCATGAAACCAATCATGAGGGGGTCGCTTATGAGTCCTCATTTAGAACTCATATCTGCGGGGCACAATGACCAACCAAAAATACTTAAATATGAAACAAAGTTAAGTACATGCAATATCTCAGGGTTTGTTCGCATATGTACTGTTAAATTTATCTCACGCATTGCCGATAAACAATTACAGCGTCCGTGGTTCATATTTGAGTCATGGCGTGATCTGTCATTCATTTTAAAGCTTGAAATCAAGTGGAAATTGCAATCCAGATTGATAAAGTCACGGACAATTTTTTCATCAAATTTGCCGCATAGATCATGAAACGAGTCATGAAGGGGTTGCTTACGAGTCCTCATTTGGAATTCATCTCTGCGGGACACAATGACCAACTAAAAGTACTAAAACATGAAACAAGGTTAAGTACGTGCAATCTCTCAGTATTTTTCCGCGTATGTACTGCTAAATTTATCTCACGCATTGCCGATAAACAATTACAGCGTCCGTGGTTCATATTTGAGTCATGGCGTGGTATGTCATGCATTTTAAAGCTTGAAATCAAGTGGAAATCGCAACCTAGATAGATAAAGTTATGCAGACTTTTTTCATCAAATTTGCCGCATAGATCATGAAACGAGTCATGAGGGGGTTGCTTATGAGTCCTCATTTGAAACTCATATCTGCGGGACACAATGACCAACCAAAAATACTTAAATATGAAACGAAGTTAAGTACATGCAATGTATGCAATGTCTTAGAGTTTGTTCGCATATGTACTGCTAAATTTATCTCACGCATTGCCGATACACAATTGCAGCGTCCGTGGCTCATGTTTGAGTCATGGCGTGATGGAAACGGGAACATGGAGCAACATCATATTCAGCTCACATTTGTAGCATTAACTAATTTCATACAATGCCCGGAAATGAATGTCCTGGAATGATGTTGTAGCTCCTGTTAAATTTTCCATAAATTTTCATCTCACAAGTGTCGGTTATGACGTCACTGGCAGGTTACTCGAGTATGTAGTAAATCTATTGCTACAACCATTTGTGACAAATTCACCGCAGATTTTTGTTTAAATTCATTGCGTTACATGCGTACATATTTTGCGGACGTTAATGCAGTAATTGGTGTGCAAGTTTATAAATTGATTTTCCTGGTCATATGATGATCATGAATCTCCATACGGGAAGCAGAAATCACTGGAAATCGTTGGAAATTATCGAACACTGTTATCATTTTAAGGCCGAACAGCACTTGTTACCGAATCGCCTTGAAAATGATGCCAAGAGATGCTGAAAAATTATCCTTTCGTATATTTGGAGAAACAGGATAAATTTCATGACGAATATCGGCAAAATTTCGTCATCAATCAGGAAATGCAATTGCATCGAAATAGTGCAGCATGGTCAGAAAGATCATTTGTTGCTACCCATGAAAAGTGAAAAATGATTTAACGCAGGATACCCTAAAATTTCGTCCTCCAAAGTGTCCCGGTACTTCTGTAAAAATATTCAATAACATGATAACTATTATTTAATATTACTTTCGTACCTTACAAATACTAGATCTTTATAGAATGTTTATATGCTGAGAGTCATATCTGCACAGTATTTTTTAATCGCTATTGACGCACAAGTTACGTGCTAAAAGTCATATCGTCCTTAAAATATATTTACGTTACCGTAAAAGAATGCAAGAAAAAGCAACGTTTACTGATCATAAATGTTGTAATTTGTCTGTTCTTCTTCTATGTGTACTTTTTAGCTGTATACTCAGCGGATATGTTAACGACTCGCAATAAATACAAGAAAGTGTGCCAAGAGCTACGTGATTCTCCGTAACGTTGAAAATCTCAGCTCGGGAAAAGTGCGCAAAAAGGTTTTTTACAGTTTCAGAGGCCGACAAGCAATGTTTATAAATTCGGGTCATGCGGCGATGAAGAGCTAGCCTAGTTAATGTTGTGAGACGCTTTGTGTATGTTCCAAGGAAGCTCCGTGAATTCTACGAATTACGGTGATGGGGATTTTACTGACAGAGAAGGAGAAACGGAAACGTGGTTTATCGTCCCATATTTCGAAGCTCAAAATGCGTCTGATGTTGCGATAAAACGGGACTGCTAAATGAAATAGGCGCTTTGCAAAATATTACCAGGATTACGGGATCTAGTTGCATCCAAGAATATTCCTTGCCATTTTAATATTATTCTGACCTGGTTTCAGGTCACCGTGTACACTGTTATCAATCTTCATAAATTTCATACATGTACACAGACTGCAATTTTTAATTTAATACATGTACACAGACTGAAATTTTCAATTTAATACAACGATTTGAAGTAGTAGATTTCATGTTTATTAAAGGAAGATCTTTCTAATTTTATGACATTTTATCGAAAAATTGCTAAACTGAGTTGTAAAATTAAGAAACATAAATAAATTAGATCTTGGAATATGTTATAAATGTACATGTACCTATATAGAACTTTCAATGCGTGTTTCATGAATTTATTACTGCTTTTTTAAAACACTATACATGAAAATGATTAAGTATGAAGATTGACAGTATGTTACGATAAAAAATCATGCTTTTTAATTAATTCGCATTTTTCCGGTCGGAATTAATTTAGGATCTTTTTCAATCAAGCTATTTTTAAATTGCTTTTATCGATTCTTTTCAAGTACACAAATAAATTACAGGTTATTTATTTACTTTTATCGGTCAAGGCACTTTCGACGTTATTAATATACTTGCACGATTCGCTATAAAAAGAAGACACTTTTGGTCATCAAATGACCCGATTTCTCGGTAATAAAACATGCAATAAAAAGATAATTAATGTATCAATTATCGGTACTGCGTGATAATCTTGCATCTTAAATCTTGATATATCGACTTCTCTGATTGGATGAGCTTTTCAATCAGCCTCGGAAATGATTCACAATGTTGAAATCGATCGCGAAGATCGATCGATCAAAGATCTGCACAGCTGGTTAAAATCTTCTAGGATGCCATAAAAAAATGACAGAAAGTTTTATTTTCCCGTTGGAGGTCTTTCAATTATACAATTTGTATAACTTATTAATGTAGCTTTTTATTTATAGTAGCTATTTATATATCAATATTTTTTGTTTGTTTACATATTTGGATTTTTATCTAGTTTTCAATTGAGACTTCTTTTTCGAGAGAACTGCTTAAGCATTTGTAAGTTAATAATCGTCACAATTATGATATACCTATAGATGTTATTGCAGTAAATTTCACTTAACAAGGCTTAGGTTTGTAGAGTGCTGATTCATTGAAGGTAAATCGTATGAGAACCCGGAAGAACGTTTCTCTGGTTAATGATCCTAGTAATTGAAACCGCAAACATACTGAAAGGAAGAAAGACGTTTCTCTTGTCGCGATAAAGAGAGAGCGGATGCGCAATTTCGGAGTAATGGTGTCCTAGTCATGTCGAAATGAAAGTGCCAAAAGAGTCTGTTAAACTCCGCTTATTTCATGCCTTTCTTGGAGGATGGTTTAGAAATATCGTGCTACACAATATTTATAACAATAAGGGAGATACAGCGAGAAAACAGGCCCTCTGTCTTCTCTCTTTCATTTCTGCTGCCGTCGAAATCAGACGCTTTACACTGAGAAAAATGAGGCAAAAAATGACAATTTCTTTTTCTGAAGAAGGGAGAGAGGATTCAAAAGCCGCCTCGAGTGGGCCCGGTAAGAGGGTGGATCCAAAGATCGAGAAGATTTGGATCGTAAACTGAAATATCTAAAATGAACGAATTTCCAATCAAGTGGTTTGGAAAGCTTGGTCCACTCGACCAAAACGTATTCTGAAACGAACCGAATGGGATTTCATTCAATGAACCAAATTCTATTCCTGCATGTAGGTCCACAGTGAAGGGTGCTTTTACTTTTGCAATTTCTTTTTCTGAAGAAGGGAGAAAGGATTTGAAAGCCACCTCGAGTGGGCCCGGTAAGAGGCTGGATCCAGGGATCGAGATGATTTGGATCGTAAACTGAAATATTTTCTAAAATAAACAAATTTCCGATCGAAGCAGTCTAATCCGATCAAGTGGTTTGGAGAGTTCGGCCCATTCGACCGAAACCTATTCTGAAACGAACCGAATGGGATTTCGTTCCATGAACCAAACTCTATTCCTGCATGTAGGTCCACAATGAAGGGTGCTTTTACTTTTGCAATTTCTTTTTCTGAAGAAGGGAGAGAGGATTTGAAAGCCGCTTCGAGTGGGCCAGGTAAGAGGCTGGATCCAGGGATCGAGAAGACCCGGGAGATGATCTCTCCGAGGCCATCGAGCCTCGTGACCATGACCCATGGAATCGGCGGATCGGCCTCGCTTTCTTTTCCACGGCGAGAGCCGAGTCTCCTCCACGTAATTGGGGGAAACCAGACGTGTCTCGATCGATCTCGGTCGGGGAACCTGCTCGTCGAACTCGTTCTCTCAATTAAATGCAGATTATCGGCCGTTAATGCTCCTCGTTAGCGGACGCGAAAGTCGAGCCTGGTTCCCTTCGATGATTTATGTCGGGAAACGCGCGAAAGAGGTCGCTCCCTTCCTCCGCTTCTACGCGGATTTTTCCCTCTTTGGACAGCCGAAGGCCTCGATTTTGCGTTAGACGGTCGTGGGTGTTTTCCGGCAAAGGTGGATACACCCGTAGCGATAAACCATAACGATTTGGGATCTGGTACGGTTAAAGTGATATGAAAGTGTCATGTATACGTACCAAAAAGTCAAAATATTTATAAAACTTTTCGCCAAACAGGGTGCATCGAATTATCTGAAACTTTAACACGTGATTATGGAGGCTCTAAGGAAGAACGCGACCCTCGTGAAATTTAATTTTTCATAAAAAATGTCATCTTCGATCTAGCCTAGGCTAAATACAATTTTTTTTTTTGGAAAAATGAAATTTCACAAGCATCACGTTCTTCCTTAGAGCCTCCATAATCACGTATCAAAGTTTCAAACGAGTCGGTGCACCCTGCTTGGGGAAAAATGTTTTGTAAATAGTTTGACGTTATGATATATAGAAGGACCCTTTCATGTCACCTTAAGGTGATATGAAAGTGTCATGTATACGTACCAAAAGGTCAAAATATTTATCAAACTTTTCGCCAAACAGGGTGCATCGAATTATCTGAAACTTTAACACGTGATTATGAAGGCTCTAAGGAAGAACTCGACCCTCGTGAAATTTCATTTTTTAAGCAGTAACTTAATCATGGCTTGAATTCGGCTTATAAGAGATGTTTAGTACATTTCCTGAAGAAGAATAGAAAGCATGCGGAGGTTTTCCCTCTAGGAAAATCTCGGACCCTTGGACGATCCCAAATTTCTGTGTTTCAAATTCGATACCACTTACCCACGACTGGTCAGTCCGTAACCCAATAGCTTCTCTCGTAAATTACCAATAACCAGAGCGCCCGTAGTCAGTTTCTGCCATTATCATAATTTAAGAAAGTTGGTGATGTTTTGCCTGAAGCAGTAGCTTCACCATGGCTTGAATTGGGCTTATAAGAGATGTTTAGTAAATTTCCTGAAGAAGAATAGAAAACATGCGACGGTTTTCCCTCTAGGAAAATCTCGGACCTTTGGACAGTCCCAAATTTCTGTGGTTCAAATTCGTTACCACTTACCAACGACTGATCAGTCCGTAACCCAATAGCTTCTTTCATAAATTACCAATAACCAGAGCGCCCGTTGTCAGTTTCTGCCATTATCGTAATGTAAGAAAGTTGGTGATGTTTTGCTCTTATAAGCCCAATTCAAGCCATGGTTAAGCTACTGCGTAATCATGGCTTGAATTGGGCCCAATTCAAGCCATGGTTAAGCTACTGCGTAATCATGGCTTGAATTGGGCTTATAAGAGATGTTTAGTAAATTTCTTGAAGAAGAATAGAAAGCATGCGGAGGTTTTCCCTCTAGGAAAATCTCGGACCCTTGGACGGTCCCAAATTTCTCTGGTTCAAATTCGATACCACTTACCAACGACTGGTCAGTCCGTAACCCAATAGCTTCTCTCGTAAATTACCAATAACCAGAGCGCCCGTTGTCATGTTCTATGAATAGACTGTCGGAAATAGAATGGATTTTGTGTACGGTCCATTATGTCCCTTGACGTGTCCCAGAGAAAGAGAGACGCCGCCACGCATGAGCGGGGGATAAAAATGTGAAAAACTAAACGGATAGGTCTCGAGGGAAAACGCTTTCCTACGAATCGGGTCTCTCCACTTTTACTTGAGAATCCTTCGACCGGAATGTCAGCCGAGAAAGTCAGATTCCCTCGGGAAATAAAATTAAACGAACGAGCGACAAGAGTTTGCCATGTCGATGCCATGTCTGCAAAAATCTAAGATCCACTGGATCTATATACTAACTGGAAGCTGATATCCTACAAAATGGCGGGACGTTTTGAAGCGACCGCAGCGCCTCTGGCTACGGACGCGTCAACTAATATCGTAGTATCTGCGCATGCGTCAAAACAACGCGTCATTCAACCGCATGTAGTATAAGAGGAGTCAAATTAATTTACTGGAATAAAATAATTTTTTTCTTTTTAATTAAAATACTTGCGAGAGAAACGATAGCCGTTTTTCGGTGTTTTAGTTAAAGCTTTCTTACGATATGCATGGCGCGACATTTAACCCGGAAATTTTCTATCTTCTGTTTTTTATACCTTAAACGTTTACCTTCGCGAATTGGCGGTTCAACACTTTGACACATGCGCACTAGTTACTTATTTAATATCGCTGCGCATGTGTAGAGGCGCTGGGGTACCTTGAATTCATCGAAGTCCTCTCCTGAAGAACCACTGATCTATATACTAACTGGATAGCTAATAGCCTACAAAATGGTGGGACGTTTTGAAGTGACCGCAGCGCCTCTGGCTACGGACGCGGCAACTAATATCGTAGTCTCTGCGCATGCGTCAAATCAACGCGTCATTCAACCGCACGTAGTATAAGAGGAGTCAAATTAATTTACTAGAAGAAAATAATTGTTCTTTGTATTAAAATACTTGCGAGAAAAAAGACAGTTGTTTTGTTTTAGTTAAAGCTTTCTTACGATATGCATGACGCGACATTTGACCCGGAAATTTCCCGTCTTCTGTTCTTTATACCTTAAATGTTTACCTTCGCGTATAGGCGGTTCAACGCTTTTATACATGCGCACTAGTTACTTATTTAGTATCGCTGCGCATGTGTAGAGGCGCTGCGGTGCCTTGAATTCGTCGAAGTCCTCTCCATATAAAACAAATAGATATCAGCTGTCCAGTTAGTACATAGATCAGTGCCGAGATCGATGCTCAATGACGCATTTCCAATATTTTATTTCCCTTCTTCTGGTTTGAATAACCGACATTAGGCAATTACCAACAGGTAATGGAAGGTTGAATACTATTTTATAAATAAGAATAAAACGTTGTTCCCTTTAATTTTTATTTTTTATTCTTAAATTAAGTCTTCTTCATGGAGAGTGAAATTGTATTTTGAACGACTATGCCCCTTATCTTTCATTTATTGAAAAATGAAATGTTTAGTATTTTATATCGGAGTGCCGCTACATATATATGTGGGGAATTTCTATCTAATATAAAGAAAAGTGTCAACCTAATCTAAATACATCTTTTAGTAAAAAGTGGACGACACGTTAATCGATGCTCTTATGCTTCTGATGTCTGGCTTTTTGTTCTTCTGGAAGTATAACAACAATGACTGGAAATTAAAATTACTCTTTATAGGGATTTTTTTTTTATTTATTTCTCACCGAGAGTGAAATGCCACTCTCGACGATAGTGAAAGCGGTGCAACTTTAAACGTGGATTCTGACTTTGTAAAAGAATAAAATTGTTACACTTCGGATCGGTGTGATTTATTATATCTACGTAAGAGCGAAACTTCAATCCAGTTGGATGTAAATTGTCCGTGTAGGCAGGTATGTCTTAATAATAGCAAAAAACTGTTAAGTGAGTGGCATTTATAGGTCAGACCTTCGTTTTTGTGTAAAAGATGTCAATTCATCGTCAGACTGGTCTCATATGCTATAGATATTTATCTGTAACATCATTGCACTTATAATATTTACACCAAGTACAAAGTTTGTGCCATCCAAGATTTTTACCATATTTTTACTTTCTAATAATATTTAAACCAACTTAGATACTAAGTGCTTTCGTAAAGGAATCAAAGATATTTATTATGGACAAATTATCTGCCGAATTAATGACAATATGTTTTTCACATTCTAGATATTTTTTATCTCAGGTTTACCATGGAAGAATCGAAAGATTGGATAACGTTCCTAATTTTCCTTATACTGTTAAAACTGTAAATATTCACATTAAGTATAAAATGACAAATTTGATATGAGGATGTAAGTTACTATGCAATGTTTGTAAATGTAGAAAAATTCGGAGTTTCGTGGCATTTTATTAAAAAGTGTTAAAAATTGTTTGGAAAATTGAGAAGTGTGTATATTAAATACACCTGCGAGGGTATTATAAATTTAATGTATTCGTTACCAAACGTGAATTTTTCACGACAACGCGAATTAACTCGTAATACTTCTCGCAAAACATAACGTACTCAATAAATAAGTCACTCAATTAAACCTAGGAACATGAGATATAAAAAAAAACTATGATATAACACTGCTATGGTGCAACAGATTAGCAAAATTCCCCGCAATTATTGCAACTCGGAATTATACTGCTCGGTAAAAAGTCGGAACGTCTGAGAATAAAAACTGTGTACTCCGAGAAAAATGTACAACTGGAGAGGAATACATTTTTAGTCATATATGAACCTAGTAAACTTTTTTCTTATTTCTACATTTTTCGTTCGGTTGAAAGTATTTCACTTTTAATCCCCGTAAAGAAATAATTATTTTAAACCGTTGAAAATTTCACTTCAGTCGACGATATTCCTAAACCATACTCCAAGAAAGGCATGTGGCATCTACCCCGTAGATAGGTTAGAATTTATTTTAATTTTTTATTAGATGAGTGGAGCGCATGCGTAGGTGCGGAGTGTATACAATATTAGAATAAATTCTGCGCCGCATAGATCCTGATTAATTTTGTAAGATGGTCTTATCCGGTTAAAACCCTGGGTAAAACCGAATGGGTTTTATGTGATATATATTATTTATTGGAAAAAAAAGGAAAGAACGGAAAAACCGCTGGTTTTATCCGGAACGGGTCAAACTTTGCCAACTCTGCAGTAGATGGACGGTTTCGTTTCTTGTCTTTTTTTTCCCCATTTTTTTCCTCGCTCGAGTCCCCGCCGGTCTCCATTTTCACACTCCAGGAAGTGTATCGGCAGTCGGGCTGACCAACCACCCAGCTCTAGAAATCCCGAGAAAGTGTTAACCGATTTAAAAAGTGTTCCGACGGCCAATCGAGCGTCCCGTCTGCGGCTGGCTCGGGTCACTCCTTCGCCTCCGAGTTCCTTTCTATTGCCCTCTCGATCGATATCTTCCCCCTGTTTGTGGCCGCTTCGGATTCAATCCTAATGAAAGTCAGTGATATCGGATCTGATGAATTAAGAAAAAGAAAAGCGTTACTCCGCTTACAAAGAAAGTATCCCACTGACTTTGTTACTTCTGACACATGCAGGACCTACATAGGAAATTAAGAAGTCATATTTGTTTATATGTGCTAATTTACTGATTTAAGGGGTTGAAACTACCTTCAAAGTTAATCCCCAAAAATAGTTCTTTTTTCACATTTGCTTGAAAACGGAATAATATTTTTCAACCTGCAATTTAAGAAAAAGAAAAGCATTACTCCACTTACAAAAACAGTATCCCACTGACTTTGTTACTTCTGACACATGCAGGACCTACATAGAAAATTAAGAAGTCATATTTGTTTATATGTACTAATTCCCGGATTTAAGGGGTTGAAACTACCCCTGAAGTTAACCCCCGAAAACAAGTTTTTCCCACATTTGCTTGTAAACGAATAATATTTTTCAACCTCCAATTTAAGAAAAAGAAAAGCGTTACTCCACTTACAAAGAAAGTATCCCATTTACTTTGTTACTTCTGACACAATTAAGAAGTCATATTTGTTTATATGTGCTAATTCCCGGATTTAAGGGTTGGAAACTACCCCCAAAGTTAATCCCCGAAAACAATTTTTTTTTTCACATTTGCTTGTAAACGGAACAATATTTTTCAACCTGGAACTTTTGTTCAGGTTCACGCAGCAATTCCTACGATATATCATATTCAAATGGGGTTTGCATCCTTATTTCTTGTAGGGGTAAATAAACCTTTTTCTTCGATATTTTGCCAATGAAAGGATATATTTGCACATATTTAATTTTCTTTCTTACAAAATTAAGTCGAATAAGTTCTTGGGGAGCAATTTGGGAGATCGTTTTCACCCCTTAAACGCGCAGATTAATGATTAGTAAAAAGATATATTTATCTCCTATTTTTCAATGTACCACAATACATGTCAGAACCACCAATATAGATAAGCCACACGTGAAATACTTTTTTGTTGTTGCAATAATTACAACTTTAACATAAAAATTTGCCTGGGTTTAAATAAAGTTGGAATTCCTCCTGTTTTTTTAGGACCAGGGAATTTTTTTTTCAGGAAGAGAACCTCCCTTTTGTTTCTGGAACGTGCACTTAAAAAAATGTAATTTTTTTTTCAACTGCCAGATACAGTCCCAGGTTACCGTAACGTCATATTCCAAATTTCTGAAATTTATAACATATACTATAAATGTTGTTTAGAAATGTTACAAAATTAGCATACCATGTCTGAATGAAAAACTTCCAAAAAAAGTTTCATAAAATCTCTATATTCTTTTGTAACGGGGTACAATCCCGTATAAGGGAAACATTTTTGCAACATTTCTACAGACAATGCTACAACGCACATAAAATGTAAATCATCGAATCTTGGCTGCAAAAATCCTCGAATTGAGGAAACAAATAATCACAATTTTTGAGTAATATCGATCTAACCTAATCTTTGAAACGTTTATTGAATGAATGAGGATGTTTCAAAAATCGTAATTTAGCATCGTGATTTGAATTGAGCGTTTTTATTTATTTATTTTCTTTCAAAGACATCACGAGTTTTATCAACCCTGTTCCGCGGCATTCTCGACTCTTTTTGCGAGGAGATCTCCATTATCGATTCCGCTACCAAGATGGAGTGCTTTTCTCGCAGCTTCCTGATCGATATCTGTTCTGGTCGCAGGTGGAGGAGCCATGGCTGAGGAACGAGGCGTGCCCCAGGGGGTCATCTCTCAGTACGGGGTGAGTAGCCAAAAGTCAAGAGCGACTCCTTTTCTCTTTTTTCCTTTCTCGCGGCCGTGTCAGGGCCGAGATACGATCGGAGGTTCCGTGTAAAAGGTCCGCCACCTTCTCGAGGTCGGCTCGGATTCCCCGGTCTGGTCCGCCCGGAGAAAGACCGGGAAGGCGGAACCGCTCGAATTTATGATGCACGCGTCTGCTGCCGGGACTTTCGCCCGATCCGCTCGGGAAGAGATCACCTTAAAGAGGACCCCGAAGAGGCGCGACTCCTTTGTCTAGATTACAGGAAAAGAAAGGTGTTGAAGAAGAGCGAGATTCAGAGTTCGAATGTGGAATTGCGGGATATTTTTGGCAAATTTTTCACGAATGATTAAAAGTCGTTTATTCGATAAAACCGGGAAAGAGGTCACCTTAACCCTTTTTACTTTTGGCTTTTTACTTTTGGCTACTAAGAGCGCGTAAAGGCGCCCGACGTTTGGTCCAATATTGCTTGCACGGTCAGACGAATTTAGCCCATATGTCGAAATGGCTCCGTGTGCAAAGGGGAAAAGAGCACCCCGGAGAGGCGCGACTCCTTTGTCTAGATTACCTGAAAAGAAAGGTGTTGAAGAAGAGCGAGATTCAGAGTTCGAATGTGGAATTGCGGGATATTTTTGGCAAATTTTTCATGAATGATTAAAAGACGTTTACTCGATAAAACTTGGAAAGAGACCACCTTAACCCTTTGGCTACTAAGAGCGCCTAAAGGCACCCGACGTTTGGTCCAATATTGCTTGCACGGTCAGACGAATTTAGCCCATATGTCGAAATGGCTCCGTGTTCAAAGGGTTAAAGAGCACCCCGAAGAGGCGCGACTCCTTTGTCTAGATTACCTGAAAAGAAAAGCGTTGAGGAAGAGCGAGATTCGGAGGGCGAATGTGGGATTGCGGGATATTTTTGGTGAATTTTTCACGAATGATTAAAAGACGCTAATGATTAAAAGACATTTACTCGATAAAACCCGATAAGAGATCACCTTAAAGAGAACCTTGAGGCGCGACGTCTTCTTCTAAGATACCTAAAAATTAAGATGTCGATAAAGAGCGAGATTCGGAGAATAAATACAAGATTCCGGGGAAAATTTAGCGAACAATCGGAAGAGGAGACCGATTCGAGAAGAGATTACCTTGGCGAAGACCCTGAGGAAAGCGGCTTCTCCACCTGAGCCTGAAAAGAAAAATGAAGAATGCAAAGCGGGAATATGAGATTGCAGGATACTTTTGTTAGCTTTTTTACAAACGATTATGAGAACAAATTTATTCGGTGAACTTGAACAGAGATCACTTTCAAGATGTCCGTGAAGATACGCGACGTCTCCGTCTAGGGTGTCCGAAAAGAAATGGTGTCGGCAAAGAATGATTTAGAGCGCGAATGTGGGATTGCGAGATCCCTAGGATACATCCGGCGGATTATATGAATAATAAGGAGAATAAGATTCGCCCGGTGACTTCGGAATAAATTACCTTGACAGGGTCCATAAGCAGGATATGGCCTCTTTATCTAGAACTAGCTTTTTGTACCCGGCTTCGCTCGGGTTCATTTTTTGACCCGCTCTATAAGACTTGCTCCCTGCCTTTTTTCACAATTTCCTTCATTACTCGACCACTTTTTCTGATACCCCGATGAACTTAAATAGTCATCTCCGAAGAAGTCCCTGAGGAAGTTATTCCATCTCCACCTAGAAATCCATGAAAAGGAAGAATTCCTCTTCAGACTATTGTTAGAGCCCTAGTGTCAGAGTTTGCCCTCCGAATATCTACCACTTTTGGTGAATCCTCAGAATCATCATCAATAAAGGTTTCCCCGATGAACTTAAACAGTCATCTCCGAAGAAGTCCCTGAGGAAGATATTCCATCCCCACCAACGATATCCATAAAAAGAGAGAATTCCTCTTCAGACTAGTGTTAGAGCACTAATGTCAGAGTTTGCTCTCCGAATATCTACCACTTTTGGTGAATCCTCAGAATCATCATCAAAAAAGGTTTCCCCGATGAACTTAAACAGTCATCTCCGAAGAAGTCCCTAAGGAAGATATTCCATCTCCACCTAGAAATCCATGAAAAGGAAGAATTCCTTTTCCAGACTATTGTTAGAGCACTAATGTCAGAGTTTGCCCTCCGAATATCTACCACTTTTGGTGAATCCTCAGAATCATCACCAAAAAGGGTTTCCCCGATAAACTTAAACAGTCATCTCCGAAGAAGTCCCCGAGGAAGATATTCCATTCCCACCAACGATATCCACGAAAAGAAAGAATTCCTCTTCCAGACTACTATCGCAGGACGAACGCGTATCGTGGAATACTTCTCATGAATTTCACCGTAATTCCTCGGAAAGAGAAATTCCCATCTTAAATACCACCCAGAGTCGTCTGGAGTCGACCCTTCGAGAGAGGAATCTTTCTCCAGTCTCGACCCCACGATTATCTAATTTGTGTTCATCGCTCTGCGCGATAGGCGCTCACACCGACCACGATGTATCCACGCCGTTTCATTGAACTTGATTTTTTCTTTCTCCGTCCGTCAATTGGACGCATCAGCGGTCCAGAAGTTCTTCCAGTCGTCCAGGCGAAGGCGTCGCTCGAGTTTTCTTAACCGAGTTACGCCGAAGTCGAGGTATGGCGGCCGCTCCGTTATGTCGTCTGGACGGGATAACAGCTCTTCATCTACGTCGACATGTCGGACGAGATGTCGAGATGGCCGAGTAGGTCGAGTCCCTCGAGTTCCGTCTTCGTCTTCAGCAACACCTTGGCCAAAGATGCCTGCCTTGGCTGTTATTTAAGGTGAAGTGAAACCCCCTTCAAATCAGTCGATTCGAATACAACACTTTTTTTTAAGGGTATTGGACCAAACTGTCCGAAACTTTGACACGTCGCTCCTGATCATCTAAGAATTGTCCTGACACATTCAAAATTTGGATTTTTGGAACAAATTTTTTAACTCATACCAGACCAGAACCAAAATGGCGTCGAGCTGTCATATTTCGATCAATATACAATTATCGACGGCTCTGATATGAGAAACTAAAGGGTCAAAACAATTTTACGACAATTTAGAACACTCTGGTAATCGATAAACTTGCATTTGAACGGGATAAAGGCAAAAAAAGTGTTGTATGCGCTTCTATGCTAAAACGATGGGAATACGAGGTCTCGGGGTGAAAGTTTAATTGATCTGGAAATCACAGATGGCGCAGGGGGTCCCTCTGCAGTCAATTAGGGCCTCAAAAAGCATGAATTTAGAGGATTTCTGGAGTTTTATTTCGATTTCTTGATATTTATTGTACGAAAACGACAGGTGGAGTATGCCATTTGGTACAATATCCAATATAATTCGACACAGCTGTTAATATAAAAACGAACGTCGGCAGCGTAGGTATTTAGAAAGATCTTCTTTATCGACGTCGATCAAGTTCCTCGACGTGTTTCACTTCACCTTAACCCCTTGAACACGGAGCCATTTCGACATTTGGGCGAAATTCGTCTGACCGGGCAGGCAATATTGGACCAAACGTTGGGCGCCTTAGCCGCTCTTATTGTTAGTAGCCAAAGAACTAAGGTGCCGATAACACGCTCCAGGGCTTCGCTAAGGGCTATCCGGAATCTTCGACCATACGCTTTCTTTGTAAAAATATACAGGACATACGAAAATTATTATTTCGTACTTTTTAGAAATACCTTTTAGAAGTATTTTCTCTTGGCATATCTGTAAAAAAGAATTCATTTTCGGAAGAAATTTCACTTGCTGCTACAAATGCGAACACCTGAAAATGGGCCAACAAAAGTCTTGTCCAGAATCATTTTTTTGTTATATTGACAACGAAATACCAATTGTTTCTCCGGAGCAACACAATTCATGGTTACCATATTCTTTTCTAGCAACAACAAATTGTATGTCCCTTATTCGTTTGAGTGGTGATGACTATTTTTTTTGGCAGTTGCAACAAATTGGTAATTTAGCAAGTATTTCTTCTAACGGCGTAACGGCTCCTCTATCGCTATTTTTCCTTTTCGCTGTTGTTTTTTATTGCGGCAGTGCTAGCTTTATATATAGCTGACATCGCCATCATTTTTCGGAAAAGGTACAGGAGCAAACAATTTTTTTCTTATGCAATAAAATAGCAATGAATTAGCAATAAATTTTGCAAGAAATTTTATTGAATTGGGCTAAAGTGGCAATTCCAGATTTATATACATGTGACATGTATATAAAGCTGGAATTAGGGGTGAGCAAAAAAATTGAAATTTGGTTTTTCTGCGAGCAATTAATTAGCAATAAATTCTGATACATAATTCATCGATGAACATTTATTTAATAATTGTTTTTTATTGCGGCAGTGCTAGCTTTATATAAAGCTGACATCGCCATCATTTTTCGGAAAAGGTATAGGAGCAAAAAATTGTTTTCATGTGCAATAAAATAGCAATGAATTAGCAAGAAATTTTGCAAGAAATTTTATTGAATTGTGCTAAAGTGGCAATTCCAGCTTTATATACCTACATGTGACGCTGCTTTAGGGAAGTGTGCTCCCTAGACCGGAGGCAGGTTTCCCTCTCGTTCCGACTCGGCGGCCCTTTGAGCCGTATCCGGTGTTGCCGGTTGTCGGCACTTTCTCCTGGAGCGATTCCCCTAGACCGACCAATCGGAGGGCGGCGGGCATTGTCCGGCTCGTCTTACTACGAGCTTGACTGAACCCCCGGCAGGAGCTGCGGCTAAACGCGCGCCTTTTTTCGCCTCCGGCCGACTTTCTCCGCTGGCCGGCCGCGTTTTTCCGCCGCGGTTCCCCCGCGACCGCGGCACCGACCGGATTTTTCGCGCCGGCAATTATTCAAGAGACGCACCGACGTATGACAAAACTTTTTCCCACACTGGGAACGATATTTGCAAATTTTATGCGATTCAAGTCGACACGGAAAACGCCCAGATGATTAATTTCGAAGTCGGTATAAAAGAATCCTGATATACCGTCTCACTGATAGAATTTCGGAAACTGCGTGCCAAGTTACACTGACAAGGAAGGTATCCCAAGTCGATCTCTCCGATTTCATTTCTTTTATAATATGTTATAGTAGACTAAAAACTAAGCGACACGTATTTCTTTTTATCTGCCATTAAACACTTTAAGGGGGAGAAACCATAATCGAAAGTAAGGCCTGTGAAGGGGTGGCTCACCTCGTAATTTTTTTTTCTTAATTGAGAAAATTATATTTTTCATTTCTGGTTATGAGAATGCTTTTTCAGGGGGATTGGTTAAAAAATATTATGTTCTTGTGGGTGAAACTGCCAAATCGCCCCTTGACATGCCTTACTTTGGATGGTGGTTTCACTCCCTTAAAGTGTTTAATGGTAGATTTTAAAAAATACGTGTCGCTTAGTTTTTAGTTCACTACAACATATTATAAAAGAAATCAAATCGAAGAGATCGACCTGGGATACCTTCCTTGTGAGAAAAGAAACATTCTAATAAATAGAGATTATATAGAGATAATATTTTAGAGTAAACGTTTTGCAAATATTTCAAATATCTGGTAAATATTTACAAAATGTACGATATTCGTTAAATATATCGAATATATAGGAGAAATATTTTGTGCTACTAGGGAAGCTTCTATTCGTATGTCACTTTGTCGGACATTTTTTTAAATGAATTTGTGAAATTATGTAGTATACATTAAATACATCCGCAAGTATAATTACTGCAAATTTAATACGAGTTATCCGAGTAAAACTTCAAGTCGTCATGTAATCATTAATTACAGTTCCTTAACAGTGTCGTAACGCGATTGGATTAATAAAGAAACGCGAAAGATAAAGTGCAAATTTATTCGCACATTTATTCTTTGCCCTTCGAGTCCTTCTGTAACCAGTATAATCGTTCCTGCAAAGCGAACGTTGGAGTGTAAAGGGTTAACATTCTATTACCCCTCTTTGCAATCATGCTAATGCCATCGCAAGCCTGGTCGATCCGCGACTCTCCTAATCAGCAACCAAATGGCCCAGCTATCGGCTTATCAGAGACGGCGCAACGCGTTCCATCCCTTATCAATGCAAAACCAAAATGTCGCTGCGTAGCTGGTAATATCATGGAACTTCGAATTACCCACATGAAACTAATTGCGGCCATTAACATCGGAATTGCACTCCAGCGCTTGCTTATCCACTGTAATAACTAGTTTTGGATTTTTTTATATATTTTTTTTTAATTTTTTCTTAAGGGAGATGATAAGAGAAATCACTTATTCCTAACATTTCTTTCGTCGTAACGCATTTTGTGCCGATAACGTTTTTCTCCGTGTTATCACTTAACTGCCGATTACGCGGTCGTACGTCTTTCTTCGCCCTTCTCTTCTTATTTCTTTCCTTCTTATTCACTTTCATTTTTATTTCTCATTTATGCAGTTTTATTATTAACTATGCTTCGATTACCACAAGTTTCCTAAAGCGTGATTGTAAATTAAGGTGTATGAGTTATCACGAATTAGAAATCCAGAATCCTTTGGTCTGAGGATTTAAGATGAAATATTGAAGGTGGTAGATGAGGGGCGCAAAATAAATTAATAATTAATAATATATAATGCGAAACATGACAGGGTACAACTTTTTCTCTATCGGGTAACAGTCCTGGATCGCATTATTTTCAAGTGGATCCTTGCACTACTTTGTAAAGAAAAGTAGAAACTGGAACGTCCTTATAAAGTCCTTGCTGACTTCCTGTATTAACAAGGACATGCATTAGCGTTAATTTCATGCGTAATGCTTTTTTCGTACGAAATTTTCAACTTCGTGCGTAACACCGATTAGTTCTTGAATGATCCTCCTTTATTTTCAGCGAAAAAAGGCGCGTGATTCAAATTATTTTCATACAATTTAACATTTAGTTAGACGTTCTTAATTTCATAGGAAGCAAAATTCAGTTTTAACCCGAAAATGAACACAATGTCATTAATGTTAGCCATCTTGATACTTGCACAATATGTAATAACGATTTCTTACAAAAAAGACTAACCTAAAATTGTGCAATTGACATTCAGCGCAGGAAAAAACGAGTTGTCATTTATGATCGATTCCTCGCAGCATCTACCATTAAGATAAACTATTAAAAAGAAACATTATAGTCTATAACATTTTTCTTGGAAGTATTATTCAGACACGGTATACTAATTTTAAATAATATTTGCAACGAATTTATAAAATGCGTTGTAATTTAGAACATAACAATGTTAATTTTCCTCGTAAATTCACGAAATTATAACATAACCTCATCAAATTACAAGTTTGTTTAGAATATTTCTAATAAANTAAATTTTGTATACTAAACCTTGTATACTAAAATTGCACTAATTTTTTTAATATTTCTAACAGTGTATCTAAAATCTGTCAGAGATCTACAATAGTAAAATTTGTATACCAAACCTTGTATACTAAAAGTGCATTCATTTTTTTAATATTTCTAACAGTGTATCTAAAATCTGTCAAAGAGATCTACAATAGTAAATTTTGTATACTAAACCTTGTATACTAAAAGTGCATTAATGTTTTTAATATTTCTAACAGTGTATCTAAAATCTGCCAAAGAGATCTACAATAGTAAATTTTGTATACTAAAAGTGCATTCATTTTTTAAATATTTCTAACAGTGTATCAAAAATCTGCCAAAGAGATCTACAAGAGTAAATTTTGTATACTAAAGCTTGTATACTAAAAATGTATTATTTTTTTACATATTTCTAACAGTGTATCTAAAATCTGCCAAAGAGATCTACAATAGTATATACGAAATTAAATTGGGCAAATGTAATTTTTAGCAGCAAAACGCCCTGAAGGATAAATAAATAAACTCGTTTCGTATGAAGTCCGTTTCGTCTCGGCACGTTTCGTCGTAAGCGGAAATCGATCGAGGATGTCCTTCCAATCCCGACGTTCCTTGGCGATGCTCCTACTAATTTCCTACACGAGTATCCTCCGATCGGTTTTATGATCCTGCCAACCTACGTTCCCCTCGATCGAGCTTTCTCCGATGAGTTATCGCGTGGCCGCGAATGCGAGCTCATTGTTCCTTTCGCCGGATAATGGGAAAGCGTCCGTTTAATCAATCCAATGATTACATATATGCGGTACTTATTTATATATTTATAAATAGAGAGTGCGTACATATATACAGGGTGACTCATGCCGAGGCCGAAAGTAGAACGAGATGATACAAAGAGAAGTTAAATGTTTCAATTGGGAGGATTAATTCTTGAGACGTCATTTTTCCAACAGGTGCAATGATCTGTCAAGTGCAATTGTAGTTTCATTACCAGGTTGAAAGTCGGAGCAATTAACGAGTATCCCAGCAACATGTCAATAAGAATTATGTAGTAAATGAGAAAAAGCGCTGCTGAGGCAGATTAATTAATCTAATTGTTTGGTATATATGGTATTTATTTATATATTTGTAAGTAGGTGTTAGTACATATGTCTAGGATCATTCATAACGAGATGAGCCGTTTCGATCGAATGTAGAACGAGATGATATATAGAGAAGTTAAATGTTTTAATTGGGACGATTAATTCCTGAGATGTCATTTTTCCAACAGGTGCAATGATCTGTCAAGTGCAATTGCAGTTTCATTATCAGGTTCAAAGTCAGAGCAATTAACAAATATCCCAGCAACATGTCAATAAGTATTATATAGTAAATGAGAAAAAGGGCTACTGAGACAGATTAATCAATCTAATTGTTTGGTATATATAGTATTTATTAATATATTTGTAAGTAGGGAGCGCATATATATGTATAAGGTGATTCATAACGAAATGAATCATTTCGGCCAAATGTAGACCGAAATGATTCAAGGAGACGTTGAGCCTTTTAATCGAGAATAATTTCGGGATATTTGATTTTGTTCAACAGGTGCAAGGATGCATCATTAAACTATAATTGCAGCTTCATTAACAGGCTGAGCGTGAGAGCAATTAACGGGTATATCCTATCCACGTGTTTATGACAATGATTTAAATAACGAGGGAGCGATGCTAAGTGGGCTAAATTGTTTCATATATGCGGTAATTATTTGTATGTTTGTGAGCAGAGATGCATATATGTATACAGAGTGACTCATACCGAGAAAAGTCATTTCGACCGAAAGTAGAACGAGATGATACAGGGAGAGATTGAACTTTTAAATCGAAAATGATTTCGTGAGATTCAATTTTTTCCAACAAATGCAACGATGAAACGTAAAGTGCATTTGTAGTTTCATTAATAGATTGGGCATGATTATCCCTGCAATGTGTCTATGAAAATTACTTAATTAATGAGAAGCCTGGCTAAAGCAGCAGTTTAGTGCATTAAATTATTTCGTATATACAATAATTATTAATATATTTTTTCCAACAAGTGCAACGATGAAACATAAAGTGCATTTCTAGTTTCATTAATAGATTGGGCACCGAAATGATTATCCCTGCAATGTGTCTATGAAAATTACTTAATTAATGAGAAGCCTTTGCTAAGGCAACAGTTTAGTGCATTGAATTATTTCGCATATACAATGATTATTAATATATTTTATATGGAGCGTGTGTATATATATATATACAGGGTGACTCGTGCCGTTGAAATGAGTCGTTTTTATTAAAAGTAAAACGAGATGAAACGGGAAGAGGTTTAATGTTTTATTCGAGTCTGACTTTTCCAGCGGGTACAACGATGCACTTGTTAAGTGCAGTTGTGCGATAATTAATGGAAATCTATTAACCGATGGGGAGAAGCTGCTAATAAAACCCTTTTTTAAACCTTCAATGTCCTTGTTCCACTTGCATCCTTTCCACTTGACTCACCCTATATACCTTGATAACTACATATTATACATACCTGTTTTCCCCGGCGGGCATATTTATACTTTAATCTTAAAAAGAGTTTATTTAATTTGGACAAGCAATTTTGTGACCTGGATATTTTGAGGGCGACGAGAAGCTTTATTACCTTGATCTTCGCCAATAAAGAGAAGAAGAGAAAGTGCATAAAACCTCTTTTAAATCTTTACAGTTATCGTTTCACTTGCGTGACTCACCCTGTAAACCCTAATATATAACATACATATACAGAGTGCGGCGAAAAATCTCGCAGTTGTATAAATATTTTAACGGGTCGCAACTACTTCACAAATTAACGAATCAACATCGACGTCCGGTTAACATTTATTAAAACAGTGATAATAATATTAAAAACATAAAATTATAACGGACGCTCGAACTTGTTTCGCGATTTTTGTCGCACCCTGTATACTCGCATATATTCATCGTAAAAAAAAAACTTTACTTGACTTCAACTAATAGCAATGCATTTTTCGATGATGAAAACTTTACGACCGTTGCTCTTCGCCAAGAAAAAAAAGGGACAAATAAAAAGAGAAAGCATATAAATACTTTTTCACGTTGTCAATGTTCGCGTTCCACTTTTTATGACTCGCCCTGTATACCCTACTATCCAACAACATACATATACATTCAGATATTCTCGTCGCAAAAATGAGTTTATTCGACATCAACGAATATTATTGACTTTTTCGAAAACGAAGAGCTTCGCTACTTTGATTTTCGACAGGAGAGACGAAGAAAAAATAAAAAGATGAAGGACATAAATGTTTCCTTACATTGTCAATATCTTCGTTTCATTTGTTGTAACTCGCCATGTCTACCATGATATAAGTGTCCATTCAGATATTCGACTTCGGCAACGTAAAGGACTATTTCGAGGGCGAAAAGCTTCGCGACCTTGATTTTCGCCAAGAAAGACGAAGAAAAAATAAAAATAAAAAACACAAATCTTTCCTTACATTATCAATATCTACGTTTCATTTGTTGTAACTCGCCCTGTCTACCACGATATAAGCGTCCATTCAGATATTCTACTTCTGCAACTTAAATGACTTTCGAGGACGAAAAGCTTCGCGACCTTGATTTTCGCCAAGAAAGACGAAGAAAAAATAAAAAGAGAATACACATAAATCTTTTCTCCCTTTATCAATATCCTCGTTTCATTTTTTGTAATTCGCCCTGTCTTCCATGATATACGCGATCAGTCGGATATTCGACTTCGGCAAAGTCAATGACTTTCTCGGGGACGAAAAGCTTCGCGACCTTGGTCTTCGCCAAGAAAGACGAATAAAAAATAAAAAGAGAAGACACATAAATCTTTTCTCACGTTTTCAATATCCTCGTTTCATTTTTTGTAATTTGCCCTGTCTACCATGATATAAGCGTCCATTCGGATATTCGAATTCGGCAACGTAAATGACTTTTTCGAGGGCGAAAAGCTTCGCGACCTTGATTTTCGCCAAGAAAGACGAATAAAAAATAAAAAGAAAAAACATAAGTCTTTAAGCACATAAATTTCGCCCTGTCTACCATGATATAAGTCCATTCAGATATTCGGCTTCGGCAACATAAATGACTTTTTCGAAGACGAAAAGCTTGGCGAGCTTGATTTTCGCCAAGAAAGACAAAGATAAAAATGAAAAGTGAATACACATAATTCTTTCCTTACATTGTCAATATTTGCGTTTCAATTCTTGTAATTCGACCTGTCTTCCATGATATACGCGATCAATCGGATATTCGACTTCGGCAAAGTCAATGACTTTCGCGAGGACGAAAAGCTTCGCGACCTTGGTCTTCGCCGCCGCAGACGAAGAAGAGAAGAGCCTCGGATCCCCCGGTGGATCTCGGATGCCAGCGACCTATCGTCGGTTCGTCCGGATGCAATTTCTCCTCTCGACACTTGTCCCGACTACTTTAGACCGACTTTAAATTACTCGTGAAACCTGTCCGCTAGTCACGACTGCTTTAAAGGCGCGATCGCGCACGTGCGTGCTGGCACGAGCTACTTGCAACCACTTACGGGACGAGTAAGTCTACGTATCCCGAGGGATGCATCCCGAGGAACCCTCTCCCCTTGAAGAGACACCTCTCCCTTGTTCTCTCCCATTGTATTTTTATCCCACCGCCGTTCGTTTAATCCACTTGCGAGAAAGATCGAATCGAGCCATACCGTGGAAACTCGAAATACAGAATTGAAGTCTTCTCCGAGACCCTTTTTTGGAAATTCTGAGCTCGATGTGTCCATGTAAAAATTGTTTTCCTGCATTATGGGGTGATTTGGTTTACGTGTCCCACGGGACAGCATCCCGAAGGACCCTCTTCTCTTCTCTCTCTTCCTTATTCTTTCCATTGTGTTTTTATCCCACTGCCGTTCGTTTAATTCACTTGCGAGAAAGATCGAATCGAGCCATACCGTGGAAACTCGAAATACAGAATTGAAGTCTTCTCCGAGACCCTTTTTTGGAAATTCTGAGTTCGATGTGTTCATACACGAATTGTTTTCCTGCATTATGGGGTGATTTGGTTTACGTGTTCCTCGGGGCAGCATCCCGAAGGATCCTCTCCTCTTCTCGCTCTCCCTTATTCTTTTCCATTGTGTTTTTATCCCACCGCCGTTCGTTTAACCCTTTGCGGACGAATGTCGCCAAATAGTCGCCCAAAAGCCTTTATAATGGAAAAGTCTCGTCCACAAAGGGTTAATCCACTTGCGAGAAAGATTGAATCGGGCCATACCGTGGAAACTCGGAATACAGAATTGAAGTCTTCTTCAAGACCCTTTTTTCGAAATTCTGAGCTCGATGTGTCCATGTACGAATTGTTTTCGGGCAATATGGGGTAATTTGGTTTACGTGTCCTACGGGACAGCATCCCGAAGGACCCTCTCCTCTTCTCGCCCTCCCTTCTTCTCTTCCATTATGTTTTTATCCCACCACCGTTCGTACGTTTAAGGTGATATGAAAGTGTGATATATATTAGGGCGTTCCATAAGTTCCTTCCGCACTGTGTATTCCTTTCGTAGCAAAAAATAGGAAGAAACTTATCGGACACCCTAATACGTAACAAAAAGTCAAAGTATTTATAAAACTTTTCTTCAAACTGGGTGCACCAACTCATTCTTCTTACTTTACGACGACTTTACTTACTTACGACGAAACTTTAACACGTGATTATGGAGGCTCTAAGGAAGAATGCGATGCTACTGAAATTTCATTTTTCAAAGAAAAAATGTTGTATTTAGCCTAGAGTAGAGCCAAGATCACATTTTTTTATGAAAAATGAAAATTTTACGAGCGTCGCGTTCTTCCTGAGGGCCTCAATAATCACGTGTTAGAATTTCAAATTACTCGGTGTACCCAATTTGAAGAAAAGTTTTATACATATTTTCACGTTTTACGTATATATTCAGTTAATTTATATATATTTGTACAGTATTTATATGTATTATTTTTATTATTATATGTATTATATATATGACCTTACCACGTTGTCAAAAATATGCCCTCAAAATACGAATACTATGTGTTGAAGTTCTTTCTTTTTGCGAGATAATTTTTCTAAAAATTCTTCGTATTTTACAGTACCATTACTTGCGTGTGTTTACTGTACAAAATTACAGCTGCATTAATTGGAACCCGTACATTACAGATTTAAATAAAACTTAGTGCACCATTTTGCACTGTTTTGCACCGTTAACAAAAACTTTTGCATCCCTACGCAACTAATATAGCTCAAAGTTACTAAAAAAGAACCCTCATCTATTTTAACTCTTTTTTTTTCTCTCTACACATTTTCCCGACAATTCTATTTTTCGCACTTTCAAAAACACGTGCTCAAGTTACGTATAGGTGACACGCATTAAAGTCTCTTTAATGCGCAAATATACATGATTTTAATGATTTAAAAAAAAAAGATACAAATGTCACTATCAATGCAAGTATACGATGTTTCATATTGTCTCCTGTGACATCTTTTTTATTAGGCTGATTTTGTTTAATATTTTGAAAAATCCTGTACGAACTGTAAAGTAGAAACTGTGAGTAACTTCAAATTTACCCTGACTTCCTGAGCTGAAGTTTTGCACGCGTTTATATCAGAACCTATTCGAAGCATATAATCATTTTAATAGTGAAAATATTTAACCCGTAGAAACGTGTCCGATAGTAAGAAGGCAGTAATGGATGGTTATTGCAAAATTACTCCGACCAATATCGCTCCGCATTCCAATTCCGATCATTACGTTCGATCCTGTTTCGTGAGATTTTTCCTCTGCTAATTAATTACGCTTCGCGGCCACTTACTGGCTTAAATTATGTTAAATTGGATTAAGTTAAATTAAAAATCCGTTAATCTACGCTCACGCAATATTCGCGGTAACGCGAAGGTAAAGTAACCGTGAACGAATAATTTACAATTCGCGCTGCACCCGAGGTATTCCGTTTTTTCATAATTGCTCCTAACTGTATTAATTCCTAATGCTTCCTAGGATATGTATATGAAATTATCTAAGGTGTGCAATTAGAGAAAGATATATGAAATTACATCATCGTGTATCAAATAAAAATATTGGACGTCGTTATTTACTCTTGTATACCCTGTAAAAATATTGTTTATGAAGTATAGATTATTTTATTCAAATACGATGTACTAAATAATACACTTGTAAATATGCTTAACAATACACCTACCGTGTATAAGTTTACAATTTAAAAAGTTCCCGATGAAATATCATAAAATGTTATACTTGGTCATACATTTATCGTGTTAATCATTTAAATCATCGTATATCACATTTGTAATTTTAGTATAACTTCATATATTACTAATATATGAAATCTGTAAACATTTTTAACAGAGTAAACCATGACATCATTCTAGCAGAAACTGGCACTTATACATCGTAATTAATTGTAAATGAATTAAAATTCACTGTAAAAGTGAGGGGAACGTGAAGACTCAAATTGCCATTAAAAATCACGTATTTTATTACGTAACAATGTTCTTTTAATTGATTTTCTTTCATTGTATATCACATTTTGTAACCATAGCTGGTTTTAACAATGAAATTTCGAGGACATGTTTCTCTTTCACGTCACTAAGATAAATTAAGAATCGAAAGGAATCGCAAAAAATGAACCAGAGCAAAAGTGGAAGTATGCAATCGGTAATCTCCAAAAAAAAAGTCTTACCTTTATCGTAAAAAAAACTATCATGTGAAATACTCGTAAAGCTATTCTATACAATACGTAGTCTATATGTTACTTTCAATACTCGTACAAAAAAAATGAAGTATCCCTCGCGGCTCATTGTTTGCTCCATTGTTCTTCACTTAAAGCTTATTGCGAATTAAGTACCGCAGAATTCGTGATTAATATTCCTTTCAATAACTCCACGAGAGAAAGGTGGTATAAAGGTACTCCACGGTATAAAGGTACACCTTGTGTGCTCCGGCATCGAAAATGTCGCTTTGACAACGACTGGCATTTCTACATTGTCTAATGTCAGTCGATCGATGCAACAATGGGGTTGCATCCACGAACAATCGCGTACTTCGTTATACAGATGTTTCGTTTAACCCGATTATTCCTTATCTTACCGCCGTGCACTTTATGCACCTCTTAGTAATTCCTCATTAATTAAATGGCCTCAACAATGAGACAATGGACATTTCCTTCAGCGAAATTAAAGTATATTAAAAATCAAGGAAAATGCGAAACATTAATAAAAATGAAAATCGAAGTATCTACACAATTTTCATGGCTATTAAGTTATCTGCAATTTATAATGAATTCAATTAATTCGGATAATGATTAAAAAAATAACGCTAATCGTATGAAATGCAATGAAAATGAGTAAAATACGGAATTCACGGTCCGCGATTTCACCGTTACGTTTCAACTCTTGAAAGCAGTCAGATATTTCTCGTCGCTTCTTTTTCCCTCAATTATTCTTTATCTGGAATGGATTATGAATTCAGGTAATTAAGATAATAATTAAGAAAATAACAATAATCGTATAAAATGCAATGGGAATTAATAAAGGAGGAGAAGCTGGAATACACAATCCGCCATTTCAGTGTTTAATACTCTTGAAAGGGGTGAAATATTCCCTCTCGTGGCTTCTTTCTCCCCCCATTCTTCTTCGTCTAGAATTTAATATGAATTAAGGAGAGACTGCCCCTGAGGGGCTGCAACCGAATGTGCAGCGGTGCACGCGGGTTGAATCCTTACAGGGGCACCTCGGCCGACCTCGTAAGAAAAATCGCAGTTTAACTGAAATACAAGTTCCAAAAAAAATACCCAGCTCCGACTACCTCCGTTTAATTAGTTTTACGCCGCCCTAACGACGTCCATTAACCCCGGTCTAAAGAGGCGTCGATTTAAAAACCTCGGATACCACATCGCGTTTCCCCGGCGAATCCTCCTCTTCAAGTTCTGATCCATCACGCCTCAAATCCCTTTTACCTGCAAGCTCTGAAAGCCCTTAACATCCCCTGTACACATATATGCGTTGCACGTATTACAGAAAAATTCCTCCATTAATTTTTAAAAAGTTTCCCGGATTAACTTATGAAGGGAATTCATCCTGACGATGGTTCTTGCAGGAAGATATTAATAAATCTCATAATATTTCCGGTAATTAATTTCTGCCATTTTATAAATTTATAAACTGATGGTTTAAACTTCCCTAGGAATTCATTCATGAGTTCTGGTTTCATCTCGTCTCGAAACCAGCAAGCTATGAAAGTCTTTACCCTCCCTTGTGTTCATGTGTGTTGCACGCGTAACAGAAAATCATGAATTAATTCCCGGAAAATTTGCCAAGCTAAACTTTGCAATGTTTAATAAATCTCATTTAATTCTCTTGAATACGTTTTAACCGAGTTTTAAAAAATATGACGTTTTAATTACACCCCGCCGACCCCACACTTAAAAGACATCGTGTTAAATACTTTTCCCCTTGATATCCTCCCATAAAAGTCTGATCCATCTCGCCTCAAAGCCATGCATGTCCCTTTTGTCGGGCAGTTTTGAAAGCCCTTAACATCCCCTGCAAACATGTATGCGTTGCGTGTGTTACAGAAAATGCCTTCGTTTAATTTCTGGAAGTTTGCCAGATCAATTTTCAAGGGGATCCTATCCTACCGGGGTATCTACACTGTATAAAATACATTTCTTCTACGTAGGATCGTCAAATCTTGTGGAGCTTTTTTGAAATTATTTTTATCGCCCTCCTAACAGCATCCATTAACCTCGGAATGAAAAACCCTCGACTTAAAAACCTCTCCTCTGGGAATCCTCCCGTGAGCTTCTGATCCTTCAAGCTTCAAGCTTGCAAACTACTCTTCTACCTGCAAGCTCTGAAAGCCCTCAATTTCCTCTGTACTTTTGTATGCATTTCATGCGTTACAGAAAAATTCCTGCATTAACCCTTAGAGTATGAAGAGGGAGACAGGATCCTACAAAATTCCTATTTTTTTTTGCTTTGTTTAATAAGTTTGTAGGTCTTTTTTTTTTAATATCCTCCTTTAAGGCTATACATATTTATTGCAGATTTAATATTAGGACCTATTCGTCGGGTATTCTGGGTAATTTTTTTGTAATAAATTGGCAAGTTTTTCACTTTACGGACCTAAAGTATTACACTCCATAGTTTACGTTTGTAAATGTGATTGAGGGCACGCGTTTATTTTCTGCGACCAACGTCTGCTTAAAGAAAATATTCTTACGTTATTAAATATGTTATTACGTTATTATGTATATAATCGAATGAAAACAAAAATCTTGTAGGTAACGTTGTAATGAAAAGCATTTTTAGTGAATTTGTAGAAATAACTGTTCCGAATTTAATCGAGTAATACACTATAACTCTATATGATATTAAAAATAATCCTTCAAGATTTACACAGGAATGATTTTAATTGACCTTTAGTGGGAGAAACTTATTTTATTTACGTTTTAAAAATAGGCTCCGTGCGCTAAAGGTTAATCTTTCAAATCTGGCCGGATTAACTTAATAAATTGCATATAATTTCCAGTAATTTATTTCACGCAATTTTTTAACGATTAATTATATCGTGCCTTTAATTATATCCATTCGCCCCAAACTTAAAATCGTAATTTTAAACAGATTTCATTATGATTCATTCATGGGATTCATATCCATCTTATCTGAAAACTATACATGTATCTTTTACCTGCAAGCTCTAAAAGCTCTCCGTGTACTTATATGCATTATACTTACACATACAAAAAATGGTTTCATTTATTTCCTAAAAACTTTCAATTTCTCTTAAATGCAATTGACTTTATCGACGTTTCTTCCACAAAAAAATGGTCAAACCCTGTCTAATCACCCTTAATTAATTTGAATGTCATTTTAATTACACGCATTAAATCCGGCTTGAAATGGCGTCGATTTAAAAACCTCGAATGTCATCCCTGTCTCCTTCGGGAATCCCTCTTATATAGTTCTGATCCATCACGGGGCTTTTACTTGGAAGCTCTGAAAGCCTTCACCCTCCTCTGTATGCATGCATACATTATATGCATTTCAAAAAAATTTCTCCAGTAATTTCCCGAGAGCTTGCTGGCGTTAACTTTCGCGTGGAATATATTACGGCTTGCTTCTACAAAAAAAAAAGGATAAACATTAAATCCTACTTCATTTCACAAATTTCATTTAGCCACACCCCTTGTTGAAAAGGCGTCGACTTATAACCCTCTCCCTTGGGAATACCGTCATGAAATTCTGATCCATCACATTTCAAAACCATGCACGCCTCTTTTATCTGCACGCTCTGAAAGCTTTTTGTTTCCCTCGTACGCATTTACACGCATTGCATGTATTGTATTAAAATTCTTCCATTCATTTTTAAATAATTAACAGTGTTACCTTTCTAAGAGAACAAAGCCCCGTTTTTTGAAAAAAAAGAAAAACTAATAAAGATCAAGTCTCAAAAATATATGAATTTTCCCAAATTAATCAAATTTGGTAAATATGACCCAATTTTCGTTTAAGGGTTAATGTCTCAGGATTAATATTTGCGGTCTCTTTAATCACACCCAAAGGTTAACTTTCCACGGGAACTCACCCCTGACATTTCTAAAAAAAAAAGAATATCAGATTTCAAAAATATTTAAACTTATATTTCTCGGAATTCATTTTGATTTTCTTTTTGCCCCCTTTCATTAATTCCCTCCGGAAGAGTTAACTTTCCACAGGAACTCGCTCCGCTGACATTTGTAAAAAAAAAATTAATAAAAGACCATCAAATATTACAAATATTTAAACTCACATTTCTCGGAATTAATGTTGATGTTCTTTTCGCCCACTTTCATTAATTCCTTCCGGAAGGGTTAACTTTCCACGGGAACTCGCCCCGCTGGCATTTGTAAAAAAAAAAAAAAAATGAATAAAATACATGGTCTCTAAAATATGTAAATTTATATTCCTCGAAATTAATTTTGATTTTCTTTTTGCCCACTTTCATGAATCCCCTCCGGAAGAGTTAACTTTCCACGGGAACTCGCCCCGCTGGCATTTAAAAAAAAAAATTGAATAAAAGACCATCAAATATTAAAAATATTTAAACTCACATTTCTCGAAATTAATGTTCTTTTTGCCCACTTTCATTAATTCCCTCCGGAAGGGTTAACTTTCCACGGGAACTCGCCCCGCTGGCACCTCTTCCGAGCTCGCGCACATCTCGCCGGGCTCGAGGCTCCGCCTCGAGTTTCGGGTTTCGGGTTTCGAGTTTTGAGAGTTTCCTCTCGCGTTCCCGGGAGATCGTTAAGGCTAGACGTAAAAGTCACCTAAACATAGCCGCGTCTCGAAGCGGAGTTACGACCCCTGTGAATCACCGTCTGGTTCGGGCTTTGCTTTTGAAAACGCGACAGCCCCGCAGCGGCGAGCTTCGCGGCGCGGGGAGGAAAAACGGAAAAAGAGGGACGTCGAAAGCTCCTCTCCCCAGACACCTGTACGACCCTTTTCCCCCTTTCTCCCCCCGGATCTCGTAAAAGCTCCGGACCAGACGTCCCATTTTTCCGACCGAGGCCTTTTCCGAGCTTTTCTCGGGGCTAACGAGCTTTGCGACGTGACTCCAGGGGAATCCTCGGCTGAGCTTTATTCCCTAGGGGATCGACGGGGTATCCGGAATTCCGAGGCAGGTCTGCAATTAAGCTCTGCTTTTTCGTTTTTCTTTTTTTTTTCTTTTTTCTTCTTATTCGAGACGGCCTCCGAAATAGAGCGAATGCAGTTCTTTGAGGAAACAATGGACCGGTGGAAATGTACAAGTCCTAGGGGTGCATGTTAAGCAGGTGACGATGTTTAGGGCCGCCTTAAAAGTGGGAAAATGGACGTAAATCTGGGTCACAACGTTCCTCCGTTTTGAGAAAGAGATAAGATATTGATACGTACATTGTTTTTTATTTACAATGGAGTCTACAATTAAGCTCTGGTTTTCCGGGTTTTTTTTTTTTTTCCTTTTGATTCGAGACGGTCTCCGAAATAGAGCGAATGCAGTTCTTTGAGGGAACAATGGACCGGTGGAAATGTACAAGTCCTAGGGGTGCATGTTAAGCAGGTGACGAAGTTTAGGACCGCCTTAACCCATTTGCATCATTAGGGTATATATACACTCAGTTTTCCTGGTCACTATCTCCGAAGCGTATACATACGCTCAATTTTGCTGATTTGGGGTGGATTAGCTAGATGCGCGTTAACGACGAAGCAGTTTCGTCTCTCCCCTTTTTTTAGAGAAGGTGGAAAAGACGAAGACGTAAATATTTTGCGAAGTTTTATAAAAGAAAATTAATATTTGTAATAATATAGGAGTTAACGTGGATATGTTAAAAAGGACCGTTTATTGACGTTGTTACGGCGTGTCGAAATTAAGTTCACCATTGTTGCACAAGGGATAACAAATGCCCAGGCAACCCATGAAGTGGAATGTAAATTAATCGTCTACATTAAGTCTATAGGTATAGCAAATGTATATCGTCTATCATCCACCTAGAAAAATGTCTAAATGATATATATAAACATCTATGTCTGTTGTAGATGAAAATTATATATCCATTATTGATCTACAATTATCCACATATCTCGACGTATACAAAATATATAATAGCTCTAGTAGACGTCTACCAAAGGTTAATCAACATAGTTAAAAATACATTTAGAAAAATAAAAAGACACCTCTTGTAACCTAACATTTTTCATACATACTTAATGTTTATATCTAAATTCAACCTTGACATATTTAGTTTCAATAATTTATAAAAATATATAGAAATTATATTTTTTAATTTATGAACATGTTATAAAAAATACATTTTTTTTACTTCATGACTGTTATTGGACACTTGATTTAGTATAAAAAAAAACACGAGAAATTTTTCTAATGTTTTCGTCCCACTATTTCATTATGGGAGCAAAACGTGTGATTTTGATTTTAAGTATTTTTAAAACGTTTATAATGTATTCGGCGGATAATATTTAAAAAAATTCTTGTATTAAAATGAAACGAAATGTTTGGTATATCTGGTAGAAAAATATTATAAAAACACGTGGAGCCAATATTTTATAAATATTATAGGGATGATATTCTAAGATTAACGTTTTGCAAATATTTCCAATGTAAATATTTACAAAATGTACGATATTTGTTAAATATATAAAAAATATTTTCTGCTACTAGGGCCTAGTCAGATTCCGCGGGACATAGTTTGGAGAAACCCTGACCTAGAGGCTGCAATACGTGAATAAAAAATACAAATTAGTGTCTCTCTGCCCTTGTTTTTGATATACGGCTCAGCCATCGTGATAACCAATATTTAATAACTTTTCGGACAACCCAATATTTTGTTATTAAAGAAAATCCAGAGGAATTAGTTTCCACCCTTCGGTCTTTCTCTCCTTATCGTTAATGTCTTTCCTCCCCGGACCCTCCAGGAATGAGTAAGACAATTTCTGGGATTAATTGTTAAACGAGAGTCTCGTTCCACGGGGCGCGGAGGGTTAATCACTTTCCCCTGGACGGCTCCGAAGGGATTCGCGGCCCCCGATTGGTCGATGGCCACCCTCAGGGTGAGTCATGCCTCCGTCGCGGAATCACCACCCCGGACTGATTCACCCTCCCGAGGGCGCAGAGGGGAATATAAAGGGCTCGCGTAACCGAGCGTGTAGGTTACGCGTGCATTTCACGCGTGTACTTTATACGTGCACTTCACCCGCGCTAACGTCGTACGGCTCTCTTGCACCCTCGATTTTTCACCGCATAAACCAGGAGACTTCCAGTTTCTTATCCTTAAGGTGATATGAAAGTGTGATATGTATAGTGGCAGACATGAATGCCTCCCCTGCAGATACGCCATCGCCTCTGCAGGATGGGAGGGCATTGATGTCTCCCAGTGGACATACCATAAAGTCAAAACATTTATAAAACTTTTCTCCAAACTGCGTGCACCAAATTATCTTAAACCTTTAACACGCGATTATGGAGGCTCTAAGGACGAACGCGCAGCCTGTGAAATTTCATTTTCCGAAAAAAATAATATCTTTTTGGCTCATGTTCGAGATAAGTAGATCATTTCGTTCGAAAAAAGAAATTTCATGAGCAGCGCGTTATTCCTTAGGGCCTACGTAATCACGTGTTAAAGTTTCAGATAATTTAGTGCACCCAGTTTGGAGAAAAGTTTTATAAATATTTTCAGTTTCTGTTGTCTACCGAATAATTCCAAACTTTACTTATAACGTAAATATAGAGTTTGTAAGGAAGGTCCTAATATCCATGAAATATCGATTTCGATACAAAATTGTAAAAATGTTTATGAACAAATTTTTGTAAAAGCTGAAATTTCATGAGTGACACCATTTTCACATTACCTTTTTAGGAAAAATATAAGTTTTAGAACGTACATGCAATACACAGGGCAAAATGTACTATGACATTTGGCGATACGTTTGACTTATGTTTATAAAAGGATAAAAGTACTATAGTATTTGGGAAAAATAGTTGATTTCCACTTTTTATACAGAAGAAACGATGTGAACTATACCGCGCCTAATATATACCTTGTATGCACTTCACTAATTGGTACGTCGATTCCCTCTTATGGAGATGTATGTATACTTTGTATGCACTTCACCAATTGGTACGTCGATTCCCTCTTATGGGGATGTATATTTTTAAAAGGATGAAAGTACTATTGTATTTGGCAAAAATAGTTGATTTCCATTTTTTATGCGTATACCTCGTATACCTTGTATGTACTTCACTAATTGGTACGTCGATTCCCTCTTATGGAGATGTATGTATACTTTGTACGCACTTCACCAATACATATACCTTGTATGCACTTCACTAATTGATACGTCGATTCCCTCTTATGAAATACACCCTCGATTCGTCACAACAGAAATCAAGAGACTTTTTATTTCTTGTCTTTAGAGTCACCGCATAAAAGATTCGAGACAGCACAGAGAATTGTTTAAACATTGCTAAGTTCTTTGCTGGATTACTTAATATCCAATACTTGTGAACGGTGCAAGTTCCTAATTACAAAATCAATAATCTACGACGAGACAGGATATAAAAAGGACGAAAAGAGGGTTGTAGGGGCAGTCATGCGTACAGTTTACTACATATACAGGTACTCGTTACACAAGTACACATAATTACTCTGCATATGTATTTTATGCACCTCCCGCTTACCAACTAATTCTCCAAGCCCCTCTCTTTAACCGTCATCTTCCATTCTTCCCTGCAAAAATCAATAGACTTCCCTTTCAGCTTTAAATATTGCTTTTAGGTAGTCTTAGAAAACAGGGCTCGAATTGTTTAAACGTTCAGACCTCGTTTAAGGAATCCTCATCGTCATCTCGATTTTCCTGAAACGCCCGATTTACCTAAATCGATGATTGATTGCCTAGATTAACTTTGACAGTATACAGGGTGCTCCTAAAATGGATCACTGAAATTGAAGGGTGTATTCCACTCACGATACAACGAAAGTGATCCACATGATCACGGAGGTCCCTTCCTGTCTTTGTGCAAATAATTATTAACAATGGAATATCATAAAATTACTGCTGAAAATTATTTTCTTCTGCAACATAATGTATGCAACTTCGCGTACTATTTACACCTACACCATTAAAGAATTGTTATAAATTCAGGTCAAAAACATCTATTGAAAGCTTCATTGAGATACGGTATACTAAATTACATAACATACTAAATTAAATTATATACTAAATATACTAAATTAAATACACAAAAGCTCGTTGAGTGATCCTAGAAGCTCGAAGCGCTATTTCGATCTCAGTATTGTTTGAAATTTACCAGCATTTTTATCTACTAGCTTTAAGGACGTTGATATCTCTTATCTGGGCGAATCGATATTTCCCAAAAATCGAGACTCCTTCCGGCTTTCCTTACACAAAAGCTCGTCGAGTCATCCTGAAAGCTCAAAACGCTATTTCGATCTCTATATTGTTTGAAATTTACCAGCATTTTTAACGACCAGCTTTAGGGACATTGATATCTCTTATCGGACGAATCGATATTTTCCTAAAATCGAGACTCCTTCCGGCTTTCTTTACACAAAAGCTCGTCCAGTGATCCTGGAAGCTCGAAACGCTATTTCGATCTCAATATTGTTTGAAATTTACCAGCATTTTTAACGAGCAGCTTTAGAGACATTGATATCTCTTATCGGCCGAATCGATATTTCCCAAAAATCGAGACTCCTTCCGGCTTTCCTTACGCAAAAGCTCGTCGAGTCATCCTGAAAGCTGGTAACGCTATTTCGGTCTCAACCCTCTCGAGAGGACAGCATTAAACGCTGCGGAATCCACTGCGGCCCGGTTTCCCCGAATTTCCCCGAATTTCCCTGAGCGAGAAGAACCGGGGAGCTGCAGCTGCAAAAAGTTCTTGGCAAGAAAGCCGCTCGTTGAGTCGGCATTGTGCGCCGAGCTCGTCCTCGGTTCTTCTTCGGGTTCCTCTTCGGGGTCCTCTTCGAAGTCTTCTTCGTGGCTGTGTCGAGGCACGTATCGCTCTCGAGAAACGACTCGTCTGCAGAAACACCCGATGAATAGCCCCCAGGACCCGAAAGACCCCCTGGACACTCAAAAATGTCCTGGGGAAATTGAGAACGAAATAATAAGGAAATTCGAAACTGAAAATCATTGACAAAGAAGTAAATAGTGTTACGAAAAGATGGACCCGATTTGCATTCATATAAAATATAGATCAAGGGGCTATTCACTTGGCAATCAGTCAACTTGGTACAAAGATCTCAAGAAGAGGACTCGTACACAAATCTCAACGAGAGAAGTCATACACAAATCTCAACGAGAGAAGTCATACGCAAATCTCAAGAAGAGAACCATACACAAATCTCAAGAAGAGAACTCATACACAAATCTCAACAAGAGAACCATACACAAATCTCAAGAAGAGAACTCATACACAAATCTCAACAAGAGAACCATACACAAATCTCAAGAAGAGAACTCATACACAAGTCTCAAGAAGAGAACCATACGCAAATCTCAAGAAAAGAACTCATACACAAATCTCAAGAAGAGAACCATACACAAATCTCAAGAAGAGAATCTACACAAATCTCAAAAAGAGAACCATACACAAATCTCAACCAGAGAACTCGTACACAAATCACAACAAGAGAACTCATACACAAATCTTAAGAAAAGAACTCATACACAAATCTCAAGAAGAGAACCATACACAAATCTCAACAAGAGAACTCATACACAAATCTCAACAAGGTGTTCCCCCTTTTCCCGCAAGTGGCGCTCGTATCGTTAGATCAGCGAAAATATGAGATCCTGTGGAACCGACCATCCTTATACTACTTAAGGACATGAATGAAATTAAAAAAACAGAGAAGCATCGACCCTCCCTGTCCAGCCATCCCTTGTTGGCTATTCCGGGATCCGAGAGACGGGGTCTACAGGGGTGAATGCCCCGAAAGCTCCCTTGGGATAGAGAGGGTGGCCCGAAGGAATCCGAATGTCCTATGAGTTGGTAACGATGCCATCCCCTACACGCACTTTGTACCACTGGATCGTTCACTTTGGAGCACCTTCTTGACACTCCCCATGACGTCGGTCTGCACAAAGCGAAGATCAAACCCTTCCTGGTTGACACCGATACCCGCTATCGTCATCAAGGAAAAATCCTTTCATCCCCCTTTCATGCTGTAGGGGACGGCGTAGCAAAGTTGAATGCCTAAGAAAAAAAAAATCACAAAAACTAAACTATAACATTTACTTCCAATATTTTCCTGACAGATTATTCTTCGTACTTTTAATTATTAAGACTTTATACGTGCCGTTGACTTCTTAGACAATTAATTGAAATTAAATAACATTGGTAAACGCGTTTACGCTAAATGAAAATTGTAATTAAATTTAATTTTTTTAAATTATGATTAAATAAAATTTAAAAACACAAACGTGAGCGTAAACCGTAATTAACTTTAAAGAAAGCCCTTGACTTCTTAGACAATTAATTGAAATTAAATAACATTGGTAAACGCGTTTACGCTAAATGAAAATTGTAATTAAATTTAATTTTTTTAAATTATGATTAAATAAAATTTAAAAACTCAAACGTGAGCGTAAACCGTAATTAACTTTAAAGAAAGCATTTCATTTAACGGTTATGCTCCATTTTTATCGTATGGGAAGTTACACTAGTACACTGAGAAAGAAAATTTCTTTGAATAATGCTCATTTGGATCAAATGACAGCTTTTTGATAGAAAGAACATGTAATTACCCCAATGAAATATTTGCTTTTCATAAAAAAAAGAATACACTTTGGGGAATTTCTTTAAAGCCGTAACGCGTTTAATGACAACAAATAACGATGGAATGTTTGATCTGATTTATTGAAATAAATAGTTTCTCGGATATGAAAACACATTTCATTTCATTGAGCTGAAACCAAAAATATCCGAAGAAAATTTGTTTTCCTTCAAGGTAATTATTTCTTTGAACGAAGTTAAGGTAATGAAACGTATAGTTTCGATTTCTTACTTTATTATTTAAGGTATGAAATATTCGATCGATGCAATGCATCGAGGTTAAACATTCGGCATTTTTAAGCGAAGATTATATTTCTCTGATTTCATGCTACGGTTTCATTACCTCCATTCAAAGAAAAAATTTCTTTGAAAGAAAACAATTTCTTTGTACAATTTCAGTGTACTACGGTGCCTTAAGAAGTTTCACTTCAGTGATTGGCGGAACTACAATTTCTTATCAATTCTCCAAATTACCACATTAAAAAAAAAAATTCATTGAACCACAGAAATATTTAGTTAATTCAAAGAATAATTATTTGACTAAAATAAACTGGAATAAATTAGATGCAACATTTATTCGAAATTATGAGAATTTATTTGAATGAAATGAGATTCCTTGAAATTAAGAAAATATTTCTTTGGTTAAATGAATTTATATTCTCAGTGCAGCGAAGGGGTCCTTCCTGCTCCTCGTATGATATAAAAGACTGCAGAGATGTTCTAGTTGGAAACGATGACTCAAGATGACGGACTACAGGGTGCGCCACCCCTCATTGTTCGAGCCAATCCATCCCCATCCCCTGATCCCCGAGACGTGACGATCCGTCGGCTTGCCCGGTAACCTATCGCTCCATCGATACTCGATCGCCTCGAGACTTGACCGGGAAATCGATCTCACCCTAGATTAGAGCACGATGAACTCGTTTGATGGCCCAAATTCTTGGCGAAACTGACTCCCCTGTCAAAGCGATAGGAGTGCCCTCGACACGTGGGAAATTGGTGAAATTCTGCTAAGGGATGATACGTCTCAGAATCGGTTCTTTTACGTCGTCCCTTTGGAAAAGAATTTCACTAGACACGCGGACGCCATCGAAATGAGGAAAACTAGGGAAATTCTCCTCCAAAGGGACGATACGTCTCAGAATCGGTCATTTTGCGTCGTCCCTTTGGAAAAGAATTTCACCAGACACGTAAACGCCCTCGAAACAAGGGAAATTGTTGAAATTCTCCAAAGAGACGACACTACGCGAAGTCAATCGTCCTGTGTTATCCCTTTGAAGAAGTATTTCACCAGTTTTCCTCATTTTCAAAATGCTCAAATCCCTACTGAAATACTTCTCCAAAGGGACAAGGTGTCTCAGGGTTAGCCATTCTGTATCATTTTTTGAGAAAAATCCACAAGGCACCCTATCGTCCTCGAAATGAAGAAAACTGGTAAAATACTCAGAGGAGATAACACAGCACAGAGTTAATCATTTCGTGTCATACCTTTGAATAAGTATTTCACCAGTTTTTCGCATTTTCCAATGTCCACATCTTTGGTGAAATCCCTCCGAGGAATTACGCAAAATGGCTAACTCTGCATTGTGTTGTCCCTTATCGTTCGGCTTAATCCATATTCATTCTTAGAATACAATACATTCTCAATATCGTCATTTCCAAAACTGTTTAACAAAAATCAGGTTCGTCCTAGAATAGGTAATACTTCTTCGTTATTAGATGGTAACCCATTTTGAAACTGGAAAATCTAGGGATCCCTATCCTATTGTTTCCATATTTTGTCCTAGAAATCGAGCTTGCTCTAGAATAGGGCGCGATGAACTCGTTAGATGCTCCGAATTCTCTGCAAAAGTGACTTCCCTGTCAAAGTGATAGCGTCCTCGGAATGAGGGAAACTGGAGCAGAGGTCCTTTTGTGCATGCCTAAGCTCCCACAAAGTCCCTGTCGTGTTCCTCTAGGAACATCCATATTCAAAATATCCTCGTACAACCCAAAAGTGCGCGCTATTAAGATTCAATTGGAATTTTAGGCCCTCCTGTAGCTTCCCCGGATAACATAAAAAATGGATGGATTTTCAGAAAAATATTCTCCTTCGAAGGGATGAGAGAAAATGATTCTGCGTTGTGCTGTTCCTTATCTCTCGACATAATACATTTTCAACTTAGTATATGATAATGCATCCGTACGCTCGGTAATCCATATACATTATTTCACGACTCGATCCAAAAATCGATCGTGTTACATGTTCTAAATCCTTAGTCAAATTTCAGTATTCAAAGGATACTTAAGATATTCATATATATATTCCGAAACCCTTGGGGAAATTCCGAAATTTTGTGAATCTATGAAAGAAATTATTTCTGTACCGATCACCACTTAATAAACTGCTATATATAAGCAGATAACTAAACTATTAAGTAAATAAACCTATAAATCAAAAATAAAATGTGTTATTGCCATCTTATATATGGTTGAATGATACTATCTTAATACGTATGAATATAGTTCAGATTATTGAAATTGTATAAATTTCATGTAATTTAATTAAAATTTTACACATCCGTTCAAACTTCCCGAGATTGCCCCAGGACGTGAACAGATTCTCTGAATATTGTTTTCTTTCGAAGGGAATTTTCAAAAAATAATTATCTCGTGCTGTAAAAAAATACTGTATATATTTTTTGAATGCAGAGCTGATATCGCCTCGTCACTAAACGAGAACGATCGTTTGACGCCAATAAACGCTAAATAAAAAGCATTAATTAATATCGCGTGTCCACAAGATCGCGAGACTCCATGAATGGTTAAACCCACTTGGTCTGGTTTGAATAACTTTTTTATCGCAACCCCTTTTTTCCGGATCTCTGCAGTCAATTCCGAGGAGGGGCGTTTGGTGACCCTGGACTTTAATGCAGTCGTTATGGACGGTGAAAAGGGGTGAAAAAGTCGCTTAATTGAGGGAATTAAGGGCGCAACTCGGGCGGCTTTCACGGTGCATGTAGATCCCCGGAAAAATTTCTAATTACACCCGGGTAAACACCGGACTTCAAAGGACTCATTTAATTTTCCTCCGTTATCACCGCTCTCGACGGGATAAATCTCTCGTGATATCAGGGAAAGTGATTTTCTCCCGAAGGAAGAAAATTGCCCGGAAATGTGGATACCCTTTGTATTGTTTTTACCAGGTATAACAGTCGATAATCAAATTTTTATTTATTTTTTATTTAATCGTACAGTGCAGTACATTTAATGCTAGAATAATTACATGAAAATGTAGTCAATCAGTAATCCTAGGAATAGGGCCGATCAGGGAGCTACGATCTTTTTGCCTCTGTCTCTTTGCGAATATTTCCTTCAATAGTTCGCAGATTAAAATTCTTCAGGCTCGTAGAGGCACAAAGGGTGTCCCGGTTAGTCGAAATGGAGGTCGAGCGGTCTCGGGATGCGATCGCGTGCTCGCAAGGTGCGTGTAAGGTGCGTACGACTTCCGCTCCGAGTGGAACTACGAACGCACGAACATCCATCGCACCGTGACCCCTCGACCGGTTCGCCTTGGCTGCTTCTCTGCCTCTGTCGAAATTCAAAGGGCACTGCTTCTCTTCGAAATGACCCAACTCCATTCGTCAAAAAACTTCAAAGCACTCCAACCATCCGTACAAAAAAAAAACAGTCATAACGAGAAGTTCTACTTGCTGCAATTATTGAGGACACTTGATAATGGCCTAACAAAAGTTTTATCCAAGAACATTCTGCTGTATGCTTCTCTTCGAAATTACCCAACTCCATTCGTCAAAAAACTTCAATGCACTCCAACCATCCGCAGAAAAAAATTAAGTCATAACGAGAAGTTCTACTTGCTATAATTATTGAGAACACTTGATAATGGCCGAGCAAACGTTTTAGCCAAAAAGATTTTGTTGTATACTTCCCTTCGAAATTACCCAACTTTATGTCAAAAACTTCAAAGCACTCCAACCATCCGCAGAAAAAAATTCAGTCATAACGAGAAGTTCTACTTGCTGCAATTATTGAGGACACTTGATAATGGCCTAGCAAAAGTTTGAGCTAAAAACATTTAATTGTATGCTTCTCTTCGGAATTACCCAACTTCATTCGTCAGAAACTTCAAAGCACTCCAATATTAATAATCCCTCAAATTATAAAAAAAAATACCTATATTAAATCCTTACGAACAAAGGCGAATGTAAATTTAGATTTTTCATTTTTTCGAGGTATTTTTAGCCAAGAAGGTATCAATATGTAGTCGTGGGAGGAACAATGAAGAATAATTGGGGATTTGCTCTTGAGCAAAAAATGCGTACGTGTTTGTGAACGCTTGTCGGAGTGACCTCTCAATTTTGTAACTATTATCTGAGAATCTTAAAAGCCTCGAAGGTCGGTGTCTGGAAACCCACCTTTCTTGACGGATGTACTTGAGATTTGATCTGGAGGTTTTCGTCATAAATCTTCTCCCAATTGTGAGTAAAAACAATTCGAAACATTTTTCCATAAAATGAACCCCCACGATAAGACCTAGACGACGATATTAAAAATGTAAATTTTAGGCAATTTCAGTATTCAAAGTTTAGCTAAAGTCACAAATGTAATGTGATAATTTAGATTAGTACGTAACAAGTACAGACGTATGAACGAATTTCGAATTGTACGGCAGTTAATCAGAAATTGTTTAAACCACCCTACAAAACTAAAAAGCATGTGAATTAAATTCATCTAAGAGGGTATTTTAAGTTCAGCACATACCGCATCTGAATATAATTTCCAATATTCAGAGTTTATTAAAAATTTGTTAACAGTAATATATATGCATTTTAAGTTTCTAGTTACTTTTAAAGATTTCTGGGCTCGAAAGAATTCCTTGAAATTCCGAGGCATTGAAAATATGCCTCCAAGAATCAAATAATTATGCGAAACAAGTGACTTCACGAAGGGGAAAAAAAATTAATAACACTCTCTCGTGCTTCCCGAGTACTGCGCACGCATCTTTTTCTTTTTTTCTGTTTCCTGATTTCATAATTTCTATCCGAGATCTCGGGAGCCTGAAATTTGGGTGGCTGATAAACTCCCCAGAAGAGTCAATCAACGCAAGAATCCATGTGAAAACAAACCGACGGAATTAGTGCAACTTTTCACAGAGGTCCTGCGATTTTTCAGTTTCCTGGGGAAAATATTCCCGCAAAAGCAAACATCCCTCATCTCTCTCTAACACCTACGTGTCTTTTTCTCCCGGTGCTTTAACCCATGAGAAACAAATACGCTGTTAAAAGTGATTGAAATTTGAATACATTATCAGACTGTTCTCTGACTAAAGTTAAAATTGATACGATGGTTTAAATTACTCCATTAGAAATGTTTGTACATTTCATATAATTGAAATATACGATGTTAACCGAAAATTCGAAGGATTAATCGCTCGGAAATTAATGAAAGCGATTTGGTTCATTAAGAACCGATTGCCTCTGATTTCATATGATAAACAACAATGCGATTCGATAAGAAAATGATAGTCGGCGTTAAAATTGTGACAATGTTTTCATGATTTCCACTCAATTTCGTGTATTAAAATCCATGATTTCCTGAGTGAATACTAATAATTAACAAATCCATGATTTCCGCATTGAATATGGCTAAAATGACACATTTGATACAACGATGTAAATTACACCGTTAAAAATGTTTGTGAATTGCATATAATTAAAACAAACAGTTCCCTAAAAATGTCAAATTTAACATTGCGATTTCAATTCTAAACAATGTTTCTTAATATCGATTATATTTAGCATGCAAGTCACCCTAAAATTACAAATGCGATCTGTTGGTTTTAATTAACATGCAACATTTGTAGGTGCACGAATGAAATTGGAATTTCGTTAAATTTTATCAGAAATTCTTTCAATCGGCTCACATAGAATTATAAAAGTACGTATATTAAATGCATATCTATTATATAATATGAATTGGTATACGGTATTTATATAAAACCTCCGATACATATTTCACGTATGTATTACAGTTCTTTTTGGGAGGGTCGCTCGCAGAGCTTGGTACTACGGCAGCAGTAGACTTCGGTATTTTCCATTTATTAATAATTCGCCTACAGGAAATATCGCAATGGCTCGATAATGTTCGGTCGAGCGGCACCTGTCGCCATTTGTAATACAATTCATTTTCTACGTCATGACTTTTGCAGTTTGGGCGGATCGGAGGCGGTGAAGAGGCGTTGTAACTGCACGTACAGACTTTTCTCCCATGTATGTGACAATTGCAGATGTAATCTGTAATATATAGCTTAATTTGTTGCCTAGAAAGTACATATCTGCCGTCTGAGTCTACCGAAGAATGTGGTTTCCGATTATTTTCTCAAGTCAGTTCTTGGAGCTCTCGAAATGTTTATAACGAATGTTCAAAGGGAACCATTTATTTATTAGATTTATTTAAGTGAAAATGAGTAGAGGAATGATTTTACATATTCGCTTTTAATCGTCTAAAAGTAGAACGATTTCACATTTTGTGTAAATCATTGTAAAGTCAGACTTTTATAGAATGGTTGTTGATTTGTAACTAGAAACAAATTAATGATTATGTTCTCAAGTCAGTTCATGAAGCTCCAGCAGTTCATGAATTATCTCCGAAGGTTATACGAAAATATTTTGTATTATATCGAGTTTACCTCCATTATTTAACATTTTTGACAATTAATTGCAAACATCCTTCTTAATGCCGAAGAAATGAGAATCATGGCGAACTAAAGTCGAATCACCTTACAATTCCTTCACGGAGGTCTACAAAATCAATTTGAAATCTTGTTCGGTACTCCCTGATTATTTCCAAAAATTACGCAAAAGTATTTAATTCCCCAATGAGACAGCCTTCAATTTACGTTATAAACATCCTTACCGATGAAGGAATGAAAATCAAAGCCACTCAGAGTTAAATCACGGTGCGATCATTTACAATGCTTTAAAAAATAAATGTGAATTATTGCGCAGTACTCCCTAATTATCCCAAAGGTTACAAAAAAATATATAATTCCTCCAATTTAACGACCGCCTCTTAAGTCGCAAACATACCCATACTCTTTACCCATGAAGAAATGACAATCCGAATCAACTGCGACTCATTTACAAGGCTCTAAAAAGTGAGTCTGAAATATTGTACAGTACTCCATAATTATCCCCAAGGATTTCACAAAAGTTCTTAATTCCACCAATTAGACGACCTCCAATTACGCTGCAAACATCCTCATTGCCGGCAAAGAAATCAAAATCTTACAATCGAAACCTATTATTCAAACCACTTTTCTATCTTGTGCAATTCGTTTAAAAAAGTAAGTCTGAAATATATTTCAGTATATCCCAATTCCTTCAAAAAGTTACGAGAAATATTCTTCGATATTACTTCAGTTACTTCCAGAAATTACATAACGATATTTGCTTCCGGCAATTGGACTACCCCTAATTATGTCACAAATCCTCCTTGTCGATGAATCACTGTGCGATTCGCTTTCCATACTCTAAAAAGTAAATTAAATATATTATTTTAGCTTATCTAACTATTTGAAATAATTATTAAGAAAATATTTCATTCTGCCAATTTAGCGACTACCATTTACGTGGCAAAGATCGTCCTAATTTATGGAAAGAAAAAAAAATCAAAATCGGAATTAACTTGCAATCGAAAGCCCTTTTTTGTGGACATCGTCTTAATAAATAAACCCGAAACATTTTACAAAATCTCTTAATTACCTTCAACGGTTAGAATAAATATTGTTCGATATTCTCCAGTTATTTCCATAAATAACGGAAAAATATTTGATTCCTCCACTTGCACCTCCTCTAATTATGTCGCAAATCCTCCTTACCGATGAATCACCAGGCGATTCGTTTTCCATACTCTAAAAAGTAAATTAAAAATATTGTTTAAGCTTATCTAATTACCTCAAATGATTATTAAGAAAATATTCAATTCTGCCAATTTAGGAACTACCATTTACGTGGCAAAGATCTTCCTAAGCTATGAAAAAAAAATAAAAAAATAAAAATCGGAATTAACTTGCAATCGAAAGCCCTTTTTTTTGTAGACATCGTCTTAAGAAATAAACCCGAAACATTTTACAGAATCTCCTAATTACCTTCAACGGTTAGAATAAATATTGTTCGATATTCTCCAGTTATTTCCATAAATAACGGAAAAATATTTGATTCCTCCACTTGCACCTCCTCCAATTATGTCGCAAATCCTCCTTACCGGTGAAGAAACGACAATCAAAGCCAACAAAGTCGAATCACCTTGCGAGGGCCCAACGAGGTCTCGCTTACGAAGCGTTGACCAACCGGAAACTCGGTCCAACAATCCGATGACAATGGCGATCGGTGTTGGACAAACGGCGTAGCCCGAGGGGGCGATCGTTTCCCGGTTACGTTGCTTCGGACCTTTCCAAGTGTCGGCCGATCGTTAAATCATTCGAAAGGCGCTTCGATGAATGGCTTCCTGATCTAATCCCCGGGCTCAGCTCGGATTATTCCGCCAAGGGCCAACGCAACTCCGAAAACCTGCATTTATACGCACTCAAATGGAAATCGATGATGACCCGGGGGGCATTTTAATTGAATTGGACATGAAAAATGGCCACATAAAATATAAACCTCGTTCCGAAAGTGCTTCCTATTCAAGGCGTAAAATTAATTGCATTTATATCGTATGGCGTCATCCTTATAATTTCTTTTCTTTTTTTTTTTTATTTTTTATTTGCGAAGATATTCCCGGACTCGGTCGTGTTCCTTTTACTCATGCTATTTGTTAAAATTATTTACTTAAATTATCAACGTTAAGTAACGTCGAAAGATAATTTTATATTTTATTTATGAGAGAAAATTTCATGTCTTGAATAGAATTGCGGACCGTATTTATATGGAAGAGATTCAGTTTTTTTTTGTTTTTTTTATTTTTACGAAATGTGCTTTGCAGTACTATATTACCACCAAAAATTATTTAGATCTTGTATTGGAAGAGGTACGCGGCTTCGTCTTAATGTTATATTGTTAAAAAAAACTGGAATCAATTTATGAGCCATGCATTGCATGTTTTAAGTAGAAATGACGTGCCACATTTTTAATACATGATTAAATTCATGTAATATACGTGCTTTTTAATTTAACAAACTCGTTCGTACATTTACAAACAATACTTAGAAATTTCAATCATCAAATTTGCAACTTTGATACAATTTTGTTGTACTTAAATTGCACGTTTACATTTTTAACGGTGTTGTAAACACATTTAAACAAGTTTGAAAATATCACATTGATATTTAAGGAACGTGGGATGATTTATTCATAAAAGCGCATGATTTTCTCTTATAAGAATGACAATAAATTATTAAAGAAACACCCAAGTGGTAGGTTTTCGACCTCCATTCGACGAAACGTCGGTACACATTTTCCCATTCTGAAATACTGCAAATGGTGCACCGAACCCTGTTCCGATTTTTCATTAAAAGCTTTAAATAAAAGCTCATAATTTTCTCTTTTATAAAAATCACAATAAATTATTAAAGAAACACACAAATGGAAGGTTTTAGGTTCGAAGAAGCCTGATTCGGCTGAAATACTGCAAATGGTGCACCGAACCCTGTTCCGATTTTTCATTAAAAGCTTTAAATAAAAGCTCATAATTTTCTCTTTTATAAAAATGACAATAAATTATTAAAGAAACACACAAATGGAAGGTTTTAGGTTCGAAGAAGCCTGATTCGGCCGAGCCCTGTTTCGATTTTTCATTAAAAGCTCTCGATAAAAGCTCATAATTTCCTCTTTTAAAAGAATGATAAATTCTTACAGAAAAACGCAAGTGGAAGGTTTTCGACCTCCATTCGACGAAGCGTCGGTATACATTTTCCCATTCTGGGATACTGTAAATGGTACATCGAACCCTCTTTCGATTTTTCCAATAGGGCGAAAGCTGCACTTTCCACGGGCCGTCCAATTATTCATTTCCGCGAACCGAATCAATGGCGGAAGTGCTTTCTTCGATCGACACCGAACATCGAACTTGGGAGCCATCAAAGCCTTCCATAGGCGGGATATCCTCGTTGATTTGATTTCCCCTTTTCCAATTTTATTTTACACGCCGACGACTTAATTGATTCCGCGTTTAATGCTTTTAATGGAGCGGCGTTCACGATGCGACCTCTCTTTGCGGAGCTCTCCTTCCCGGCGAGCTCTCGTTACTCTTTGCCGAGCCTTCGAAAGGGGGATTCCTAAATTAAGAGCGGGACGATTAAAAAAAATCCCTGCAACCGGAAGGAGGTCCTCGACGCCGGTGGGGACGGAGGAAGTGCACATCGCGACGCTTCCGACGTCGACTGTTCGGTGAATTTCGAACAAAGCGGGTTCGCACGCCATGTTGCGTTCGTCTAGGAAGTGCAAGTCGTGAATTGGTGAAAGAAATTGCTGAGAAAAAGAAAAAATGGTAAGACCGATCGGGGATGAGTGATGGAATTTTTGCAGATTTATGAATTTTAGGTGGAATGTTTTTACATGCCGTATAGAATTAAACCAACGAAATATTTCGTCAATTCAAAAAGTACTTGTTCGACTTAACCCTTTGAACACGGAGCCATTTCGACATATGGGCGAAATTCGTCTAACCGTGCAGGCAATATTGGACCAAACGTCGGACGCCTTTAGGCGCTTTTAGTAGCCAAAGAGTTAAATAAACTCGAATAAATTGTAGGCAACGTTTATTTGGAATTGTGAAGATTTATTCGAATCCAATTATTCTTGGATTAACAAAATATGTCTTCGGTACTATTCAAAGAAGTATTCCTTTGTCTCAATGAATCCTTTTTCCCGGTGTATGTATGATTTGAAACGTATTCCGTTTATCTAGAAGTGCACGTTGAGAAATAATCAGACAAATTGTTGACAAAAAATCGTAACACCAATCTCTGGTCCCTCGGAAGATATTTGCATGTTAACCCTAATCTTTGGTCAGTCATGACATTTTGCATGTCATTTAACTAGCATTCGAATAAATACAAAAACTCATCCCGCAGGGTCACTTCCCATCAGAGATGTTTCATCTTGCGAACTTCATATTTTTCTGTGTGCATCAAAAAGGGAAATTCCATATCAATTTTTTTAAGGAAACCACCCCTTTATTTCCAGGAAAAATTCCATATATTCCAATCCTTCAAACATTTGTCATAAATATGGAAGATACAAATGATGCTTGTATCCCTTAATCCCGCTTCAATAATTAGAGATTCAGCGCTTTCAATTAGTAACTCATTAAAAAGTTCCCTCACTTCTTACTTCTTTCATTAATGACTGAAGTTCGTGCAGTCAATAACTTCCTTAAAAAATAAATAAATACATTCAGCCGATGCGCATTCTCTCTCTTAGGTAACTGACGTAACTTCATATTTCTCTGTATCCACTGCAAGTAGAAATTCAATATCAATTTTTTTAAAGAAACTACACCTTTGTTTACGGGAATAATTCCATGTATTCCAATCTCCCCAACATTGTAATAAATATGTAAGATACAAATGATGTTTGTATCCCGTAATCGCACTTCAATAATTAGAGATTCAGTCCTTTCAATTAGTAACTCATTAAAAAGTTCTCTCACCTCTTCTTTCATTAATGACTCAAGTTCGTGCAATCAATAACTTCCTCAAAAAATAAATAAATTCGTTCAGACGACGCACATTCCCACCACTCTCTCTTAGGTAACTCTTCTCATTTTGAATCCGACTTTCGAGCGTGAGACTTTTCCCTGAATTTCGATTTCCTGCTTCGTATCAATGAGGCAAACGAACTCGGTCCCAGCCGGGCTTATGAGTTTCTATGCCGAGAATATATCTCCTCGAAGATTTTTCCCTTCCACGTAAGAGATTTCCGCCTTTGTCTGGCGAAAGCGAGCGTGGAGGAGGCTCTCGTACCCTCGATTATTACAATAAATTAGCACTCGACGGGAGGATGGAGTAAACCTCGATTCCACCTAGTCGAATGCATCGAGTGCAAGCCCGAGATCCTTCCTGCAATTATTCCCCCCGAGAAAGGCTAGACCAGGAAATATCCTTAACGAAGGACTCCCCTCGTCGTTTATCCACTCCCCAGGGTTTACGCAAGAGAAAACCTCGTTAACATGTTTTTCCTAATAATTAACGAAATTAATCCGTCGCTGATTACCGAGAAAGTTGGGTGGCTCGGGGTACACTTACGTTTCTGGAAACAAAAAGGAAATGTGATAACTAAATGGAAAGTTAATCCTTTTATTTGTTTATCCGTTACCTGGTTATTGATGCGAGAGAGAAGATTTATGTACCTTTGGAAAATATAGACCGAAGTGAGTGGACTAATTATTATATAGATTATTCTGAACTGTCGAAAATGTTTGGAAATTCTGGACAAGGGTAATTATTATTAAATAAACGAATATTCGTATCAATTCTTTGCTGTTTTTATAATAATGTAAATATGTCTGCCGCGTTTGTACCGTGAAATTTATAATCTGAAATATTGTTAGTTATGATTACAGTAAAGAAAGCAAAACTATTTACCATTACTTAAGATGATACGAAAGGCGCTGGGAAATTCGATCGAGGTTTGATAAATTAAAGTTCATCTCCGTTCTTATCTAAAATTAAAAAAAAATTAAATCCAGACTTTTAAAAGGAACGTTTAAAAATCAGAAATCAAAGTTCCAGACAATTCAATTTACAACGTCGAAAGGGAAATATAAACAGAGATGAAAATTGAAGAGAAATAATGAAATATGGATTGCGAAGAATTATTCAATCCAGATCAGATCGAATTAAAGTTCATCTGTATTCTTATCTAAAATTAAAAAAAATTAATTCCAGACTGTTAAAAGGAACGTTTAAAAATCAGAAATCAAAGTTCCAGACAATTCAATTCAGAACGTCGGAAGGGAAATATAAACAGAGATGAAAATTGAAGAGAAATAATGAAATATGGAGTGCGAAGAATTATTCAATCCAGATCAGATGGAATTCTCGAGGCCCGACTTCATCTTCGTCCTCATTTGGAAGGCTCTCGCTCGGTTTTCTCCGAGTCGCGGTTCGTAAAGTCGTAACCACGCTCGGCCTAAAGTCCGACGGCCATCTTTCTTCCCCGTAATTATATCTCCCGAACAATTACGCGTTTTATTAGCCGCGCATAAATCACCGCCGGTGCCCGGAAGGGCAGCCATTCCGGTTCCTTCGGTCCTCCCCCTCGGGAATTCGCGACTTTCCTCCTCGCCGAGAATCCTGGAAATCCTCGCAAAACGATTTCCTCCTGCTCGGCTTCTCGAAAATTAATTCACAAGGTTGCACGTCGTTCGGCAAAAGGGTTTAAGGGGGCTCGTACCTATTCACAGCGTTAAGGTGATGTGAAAGTGGCGTCGAAGAGGTTTTATTTATAAAACTTTTCTCCCAACTCGGTTTACCGGATAGTTTGAAACTTTACAACGTGAATAGGGAGACTATAGGGAAGGTCCTGAAACTCATGAAATTTCAATTTATTTCAAATTTGTTTATAGATATATTCATTTTCGATTCTAAGCTTCCAAGAAGCGTAAAACATCGAAAACGTGCCCGGACCACGCCATGTTGGTTCTAGTCCATGATAAGTAAATAAATTTACTTGGTCAGAAATTACTATTTTCATTGATTTTCGATAGCGTTCGATGATTTCAAAAAGCCACTTTATCAAATATGGAAAGAGTTGCAACAAAAAATATTAATAGATAAGTCAAATCTTTTGTAATTTTGCTCCCACATATTACAGGTGGTCGTTTATATGGTTACATATTCTGTATGCTAAATATTAACTATGCGGAACCAAAACCTTTTAAGGTATTTTACGACAAAGCATGAGAAATTATAAATGCTTAATTTAGAGACGAAACGAAAGTTTTCGGAATTTTTTCGGATATTTTTAAAGGATACTTCCTTTTACTGATATTATTTTTTGCCGATGCCGTATCAGTCCAAGCGAATCGGGTCATGGACTTATTTTCTTGATAACACCGGCCTCACCCTACTAACCTGCCATTAAAAAGAGTATGAAATAAACATACTAAATAAATACAGTCATAAATAATGATTTTATTTTTTAGATTTTTGTACCCTTCCTAAGATTCATTAATTTTCAACGAGGATTGATTTACGTCTCCTGGCGGCATTCATCGTCATCCCTAATGTTATTAACAAATCTTAACGAGTCTAAATGTCTATCAAAATGAATAATTCTTTCCGTGACGTGCGCTTCTTTTTCTTCTTGCCGATCCCTTATCAATCCATTCAGGGAAGATGTCAATTAAGGACCTTTCCTATCCATCTCATAAAAGCGCATCTCTTTCTGATAATCCGATTTCACTTTACTTTCTTAACGTCAATACCTGTCTCAAACTAATGTATTAAAATTGTTGTATAATTCAAAATTTACTCATCCGTTTCGTAACGCATTATTTCATAAGTTGTTAATGTTTTTTTATTCCGAACACTAATTAATCCGTTGATAACTTCTCGCGCGACATCGCACTCCTTTTGCTCTTCCCGATTCCTTATCAATCGGAGAAGCAATTCGTGTCAAGTGCGAAGTTCCGCCTTATCAATGTGCAATTTTTCCTGATCATCTAGATTCCACCTTCTTACCGTAAATATTACGGTATCTAAAATTAATGAATAATTTACAAGTGACTCATGTTCCTTAACGCTACTTCGTTGTTCCTTCCCTTTCCAATTTTTGTTTAAATTCGAAACATCCATAGAAATCAATCATTCCATCCGCGACGTCTCGCACGTTTTGATTTCCGCCGATCCCTTATCAATCCAGAGAAGCATATCAAGCACGAGGTTCCATTATCTTATCACGATCATCAAAATCTCACTTGATATCATCAAGAATTACCATAAATTAACGATCCACCTGTAATTCATGTTCTTTAACACTAGAACTACCGGCGGATTTTTTTTATATAGAATGGGCCATTTGAAACCAGTCATTTTGATTGTTCTTGGTAGTTCTAGTGTTAACGCAAATTCGTTGTTCCTAACTTCATAAAATTTGAAAAATTTGAAACATCCATGGAAATCAATCATTCCATCCGCGACGTCTCGCTCCTTTTGCTTTCTGCCGACCCCTTATCGGTCCAGCCAGGAAAGCATATCAAGTGTGGAGTTCCATTTTCTTATCACGATCATCAAAATCTCACTTAATGTCATCAAGAATTAATTAGAAAAATTCGAAACATCCATGGAAATCAATCATTCCATCCGCGACGTCTCGCTCCTTTTGCTTTCTGCCGACCCCTTATCGGTCCAGCCAGGAAAGCATGTCAAGTGTGGAGTTCCATTTTCTTATCACGATCATCAAAATCTCACTTGATGTCATCAAAAATTAATTTAAAAAATTTAAAAAATTAAAAAAAAACATCCATAGAAATCAATCATTCCATCCGCGACGTCTCGCTACTTTTGCTTTCTGCCGATCCCTTATCGGTCCAGCCAGGAAAGCATATCAAGTGTGGAGATCCATTTTCTTATCACGATCATCAAAATGTCTCTTAATGTCATCAAGAATTAGTTTTAAAAATTCGAAACATCCATGGAAATCAATCATTCCATCCGCGACGTCTCGCTCCTTTTGCTTTCTGCCGATCCCTTATCGGTCCAGCCAGGAAAGCATGTCAAGTGTGGAGTTCCATCGGTCCCGCCCGCGCGCATCGTCCGATAAGTCCTCGCAGCCTTCCGTAGTCGCCGCCGCCTCTCGATATTCGACGCACGTAAATACACTCGAAAGCTCCTCCAGGTTCGCCGGTCCCCCTTTCCGGCCCTCGCATCCGTGACGCAAATCCGGCCGGTCCGAGGCCGGACGCCCCCGCGACGTCGACGCCGTCCGACACTCCTCCCGGGAGGTTTCTGGGTCAGAAGTGGCCCGATTTATAACGAGGAAGTTCCACGACGAAGGTCTCGAACGCACCGGGACCAGTCCGGAGACACGTGGACGCCGAAATCTCGGATCGGCCGGCGAATTTCGCCATTACGATTCCACCGAGATCTACTTACGTTGTTTATTCAAATGAAATGGGGTTTAGGTACTCTTTTAAATAAGAGCGGTCTAGAGGATTGAAAGGATCGATCCTTTTGGAAGGTACATGGACGCCGAAATCTCAGATCGGCCGACAAATTTCGCCATTACGATTCTACCGAGATCTACTTACGTTGTTTATTCAAATGAAATGGGTTTTAGGTACTCTTTTAAATGAGATCGGTCTAGAGGATTGAAAGGATCGATCCTTTTGGAAGGTACGCGGACGCCAAAATCTCGGGTCGGCCGGCAAATTTTGCCATTACGATTCTACCCAGATCTAATTACGTTGTTTATTCAAATGAAATGGGTTTTAGGCACCCTTAAATAATAAGATCAATCTAGAAATTCAAAGGGATCGATCCTTTCGGAAGACGCGTGGACATTGAAATCTCTAATCGGCCTGCAAATTTCGCTGTTACGATTCTACCGAGATCTACTTACGTTGTTTATTCAAATCAAATGGGTTTTAGGTACTCTTTTAAATGTGATCGGTCTGGGGGATTGAAAGGATCGATTCTTTTGGAAGGTACGTGGACGCCGAAATCCCTAATCGATCGGCAAATATCGCTGTTACGATTCCACCGAGATCTACTTACGTTATTTATTCAAATGAAATGGGTTTTAGGTACTCTTAAATAATAAAATCGATAATAAGATCGAAAATCCGCTTGATTACTGAAATTGAAAGTAATAGCCACAACGAGTACGTAGTTTTACGTACTTATACATACTTTCACGATCCAATCCTAGCCAAGAAATGGCATCCAATTAAAGAAAATAAACAACATTGATAAGGAATATATTGTTCGCCCTAGTGCGATCCGACTATTAAATATCTGCTTAAATGAAAAAAAAATATGGGAGCGTATATTTCACGATTCAGTCCTAGCCGATAAATGGCATCCACTTAACGAAAATAAACAACATTGATAAGGAATATTTTGTTCGCCCTAGCTCTATCCCACTATTATAAGTATCTGCTTAAATGAAAAAAAAAAAAAAAAATGGGTACGTATATTTCACGATCCAGTCCTAAGGAATATATTGTTAGCCCTAGTGCGATCCTACTAGTATCTGCTTAAATGAAAAAAAAAAAAAAGAAGAAGAAGAAGAAATGGAAATGTATATTCTCACCTCCGATTTGAACCTACCAATCAATTCGCATCATATCCGCAGGAAAGGTCTCTTATTCGTATATTCGAACCTCTGATTCACATCTGCATTCACGTCCGCCAGGGAACATCCGAATTTCCAGCGAGACCAGCACTAATTTAGCTCCAATCCTCCCGTGAACTTTCCTCTGCAATATTAGTCCAGTCCTCGAACTCCCAACCGCATCACTTCCGAACTGGAGGACGCTCACAGAGCTCAATGCCTGCGTTTACCCGAAGTAACAATTGTACAACTGTTAGGAGAATTTCGCGAGAACGAGCCCGCTCGAGTGTGGTGCCTACAGCATTTTCAGAGAGCGAGTGCACCGCAATGGATCCTTCGAAAAGTGCTGTACACGCGAGCGCTGAAATTATATTCATCCCCCGGGAGAAACTGGCATAGAAATGTTGTGTAATTCCGATGGTAATACCCAGGAAATTACGGAACGAGCGAATCGTTTCCTCGAAGTCATTCGAATTCTTTCCAAGTGCTCTTCACTGTTTGATCTCTAAATTGTTGGGGTTGAAAACCTTTCAAACGACGTATGCAAACAGCGTTTGCCTAGCCGTTCGTTGTGTGGCAAATTACTTGCCAAGAAATTGATAAACAATAACTAAAAGTCAAATTTTGTATATCTGGTAACTACGTGTATCGTTTAGCGCGACAGAAAGAGCTAGGGCTATGTCTTGGTAATTATTAATATTTTCTAAAACAATATGGAATCGTTATCTCTTTACGTTCTCTTAAGGTGATATGAAAGTGTGATATATACGTACCAAAAAGTCAACATATTTATCAAAGTTTTCTCCAAACTGGGTGCACCGAATTATCTGAAACTTTCACACGTGATTTTGGAAGCTCTAAAGAAGAACGCAGTGCTCCTAAAATTTCATTTTTCGACAAAAATTTTGCATTTATCTTGGACAAGAATCAAAAAAAGATATATATATTTTTCTTTTTGTTCGAAAACCGGCAGCGCGTTCTTCTTTAGAGCCTCCATAATCACGTGTTAAAATTTCAGGTAATTCGGTGCACCCCGCTTGGAGAAAAGTTTTATAAATATTCTGACTTTTTGGTACGTACATATCATGCTTTCATATCACCTTAAGGTGACATGAAAGGGTCATTCTATATATCATAACGTTAAAATATTTACAAAACTTCATTCCAAGCTGGGTGCACCAACTCATTTGAAACTTTAACATGTGATTATGGAAGCTCTAAAGAAAAACGTGATGCTTGTGAAATTTCATTTTTCCAACAAAAATTTTGCATTTAGCCTAGGCTAGAACGAAGGCGACATTTTTTATGAAAAATTAAATTTCACGAGGGTCGCGTTCTTCCTTAGAGCCCCCATAATCACGTGTTAAAGTTTCAGGTAATTCCGTGCACCCAGTTTGGAGAAAAGTTTTATAAATATTCTGACTTTTTGGTACGTATAATATATATCACAATTTCATATCACCGTAAGGGGATATAAAAGTAGCATCTGAGGTTTCGATCATTCATGAAACTTTTCGCTGAACTGGGTGTACCGAATTGTTTCAAATTTTACAACGTGAATATGAAGTCTATAGAGAAGGTCCTGAGATTCATGAAATTACATTTCTTATACAAAATTTAAAAAATACCTGAAAACAAATTTTAAAAAAATATTGAAATTTCATGAGTATCAGGACCTTCCTTATAGTCCCCATATTCCCATAGTAATGTTTAAAACGATTCGGCAAATCCAGTTCAGAGAAATGTTTCATAAACAAAACCTCTTCGAGGCTACTTTCACATCACCTTAAACTATGAATGTTGATCGGTGATTTGCATAGTTTTTATCTTTAGCTTTCTTGTCCATGTTGTCTTGGACGTTAATGAACTGTTTACAATGACCCTTTCGCTGATTTAATCTTTTGTCATTCTTCAGCTTGAGACATTAGATTGATATCGTGCATCGTAGATTTGGTGCCGCCACTGATAAAAAAGTTACTATTGGCCCCATTAGAAATTGATCTGCATTTTAATATCAAGTCAGAAATTTGAGCTTATTTCCTTTAACTTCATCATTTCTTATTATATTTTCCCTCGTCGGAAAATCGTAATTATTTCATAGGGCTAATCCTGCAGAATTTTTGATTTTGTTATAATCACCCTCGTTATATTTTTATTGACAAGTCGTCCTTAAGCGTAGATTTTTAACTCGCCGTATTTCGGTATCCCTGTTTTTTATTCTTTCCCGTTTTCGAGGTACAACCTACTCGTACAGAGTCTGGAATTTCACGAGTTGAATTTTATATGTTTCCTCTTCCTTTTATTTTTAAGATCTCTCCTCGAGAACGAGTAACTTCGAACAGCCTGATGCACGCTTCGGGTCGAATCGATTTCCTGGGGGAGACCGAATCTCTTTCCTGGACCCCCATTCTGGATTTCCAAGATTCAAAGGGCCACCAAAAAGCCGAAGAAACGAATCACCAGGTAGATCGAACACGTCCAGGGAAAATCGCCACCTCCTTTTCGGTACGTGCTCACACCATCTATAAAGATACGGATACACATTACGATTACTGGAAGGGTGTTATAGAGAATTGATTAATTTTCCTGTAAGACTCTTTTTATCATCACCAGCCTGATTTATGTATATAAAGCTGGAATTGCCACTATAGCACAATTCAATAAAATTTCTTGCAAAATTTCTTGCTAATTTATTGCTATTTTATTGCGCAAGAAAAATTTTTTGCTGCTATACTTTTCCGAAAAATGATGGTGATGTCAGCTTTATATAAAGCTAGCACTGCCACAATAAAAAACAATTATTAAATAAATGTTCATCGATGAATTATATACCAGAATGTATTGCTAATTGCTCGCAGAAAAACCAAATTTCAATTTTTTTCCTCACCCCTAAAGGGGTAAATCGCCACCCCTAGTGATGGCGTGTGGCAGAAATTGCCTGGTCTTCGTGCAAAATCATCCAAACTTTCAGCTTCGGCTCATCAAAAAGTCAGGAATACGATCCATCAAACGCGTCCTAGGAAAATCGCACCCCTTCCGTTACGCGGTTATTGTGTACAAAGGCAGGTCCATAATATTTATGACAGGGAATTGCCTAATCTTCCTGCAATACCGGATCATCCAAACTTCAAGCTTCGGCTCCTCATCGAAAGTCCACGGAAACGAGCCATCAAACACATCCGAAGAAAACCACATCCCTCCTTAAACGTGCTCATCATCTAGAAAGTTGCGTCGACGTAACATGGTATCTAGATGCCATGTTACGTCGGTGCAACTACCATGAAGGGTGATTGATAGACGGAGACTCAGTCTCGTCCGAGGAAAATCGCGTCCCTTCCGTTACGCGGTCATCATCTAAAAAAAGTCAGATCTATAATATTTGTTGGGGGAAGTTCCCTGATCTTCTCGCAATACCGGATCATTCAAACTTCCAGCTTTGTGTCCTCATCGAAAATCCACGGAAACGAGCTGTCAAACACACCCAAGGAAAATCGCACCACTTCCGTAACGTGGCCGTCATCTAAAAAGTCAGGTCTACAATATTGGTAGGAGGGAGTTCCCTGATCTTCTCGCAATACCGGATCATTCAAACTTCCAGCTTTGTCTTCTCATCGAAAGTCCACGGAAACGAGCCATCAAACACATCCGAAGAAAACCACATCCCTCCCAAAACGTGCTCATCATCTAGAAAGTTGCTTCGACAGAACATGGTATCTAGATGCCATGTTACGTCGGTACAACTACCATGAAGGGTGATTGATAGACGGAGACTCAGTCTCGTCCGAGGGAAATCGCGTCCCTTCCGTTACGTGGTCATCATCTAAAAAGTCAGGACGATAATATTGGTAATAGGGAGTTCCCTAATCTTCCTACAAAACTGGATCATCCAAACTTCCCGTCTCCACATCGAAAGTCCACGGAGACGAGCCATCAAAGACATCCGAGGAAAAACCACATCCCTCCCTAAACGTGCTCATCATCTAGAAAGTTACATCGACTTAACATGGTATCTAGGAGGGTAATTGATAGACAGAGACTCAGTCTCGTCCGAGGAACATCGCGTCCCTTCCGTTACGTGGTCATCACCTAAAAAGTCAGGTCTATAATATTTGTAGGAGGGAGTTCCCTGATCTTCTCGCAATACCGGATCATCCAAACTTCCAGCTTTGTTTCCACATCGAAAGTCCACGGAGACGAGCTATCAAACACCCAAGGAAAATCGCACCCCTTCCGTAACGTGGCCATCATCTAAAAAGTGAGGTCTACAATATTGGTAGGAGGGAGTTCCCTGATCTTCCTACAATACTGGATCATTCAAACTTCCCGCTTCGTCTCCACATCGAAAGCCCACGGAAACGAGCTGTCAAACACCCAAGGAAAATCGCACCCCTTCCGTAACGTGGCCATCGTCTAAAAAGTCAGGTCTACAATATTGGTAGGAGGGAGTTCCCTGATCTTCCTACAAAACTGGATCATCCAAACTTCCCGTTTCGTCTCCACATCGAAAGCCCACGGAGACGAGCCATCAAAGACATCCGGGGAAAACCACGTTCCTCCCTAAACGTGCTCATCATCTAGAACGTTAAATCCACGTAACTCGGTAGCTGGTAGGGTACCGGATAGACAGAGACCCGGTCTCGTCCTCCCATCTACGGACCGTCGTATACATGCTCGTCTACATGGTCATGTAGCCGGTCCCGTACATGTATCCTTCGACCTTATATACCTTCTACATCCACACACCCTAGCCCACCGTGTAGGTGCGAGGTTCGGGGTTACGAGCCGCACCTGTGACCTACTGAACTATCTTTCAGTCGATACGACGTCGCTGACGACTCGACGACGACGCAAGGACGTCTACGACGACGACGACGACGTCCCGGTAAATCTCATCAGCCTTTTTTCTCTCTCGCTTCACGTCGCCGAGACAATCGATTCCGGTCGTGACGACTGACGAGCTTCCCTCTGGGGCACCTCAGGGTCTCCGACGTTTCCGTCTTGGCCTTTCATCTTCTGCGTCGTTGGTCCCTCTCGTCTTCCGAGGGTCGAGCTCCTCTTTTTTGACGAGTGTCCCACCGCAGGAATTTTGTTTTCTGAGTTCATTCTCGTCGATCACGCGTAAGTGTCGCAATCGCGGGATGCAACGGGATGAACTCCTCTTTTTTGGCGAGTGTCTCCCACCGCAGGAATTTTGTTTTCTGGGCTCGTTCTTGTCGATTACGCGTAAGTGTCGCAATCGCGGGATGCAACGCGTCTTCGTTATTTGTTAGTTTTGCCGTTTGATTACTATTTTCTATCTGTAATGTATATTCAGACAGGTTTTTTCAGTGTTATGGACAATGTATACCGGTGAAGATATTCATTGCATTCATACACCTATAGGGCATAAGGTGTAGTTAAATTCTAAACATGTCTTAATAGGAAGTAGGTATTTAGTACTAATTTTGAAATAAATGTATAATTTGATGCATCGTGGGGTAATTCTCGGAAATTTCGTAAAATTAATACACTTATTCTCTGAGTATATAACATGTATCTTTAAAGTATATAATAAAAATGGTATGAAATCGGTTTACCATGTCTGAATAAAACTTCCTAAAGGTTTGTTATAAAATTACTATATCTTTGTTTTTTTAACAGGGTTTAGTATTGCTCGGGGGTTTTGGGACTGGGTAAATTCCTACATTTCGTGAAGAACAAACCAATGAAAGAAATTGTCGCAGTACTAGTCACGGAGACTCAAGAAACTAGAACATAAAATAATAAATCAGTTATTGAATAAATGAAACTAAGAAATAAATTAATAACTAAAATGTATTATCATCCAGTACAGGGAAAAGGCCCTGTTCCTAAACATATCTAAACGGTAATGTATGTCATATGTGTAACCACGTGAAATAACCTATTTCTTGTTTCCTTCCTGCTATTAACAAATTCAACATTTTAAGGTGATATGAAAGATACATATAAACGTCAAAATATTTATAAAACTTTTCCCCAAATTAAGTGCACCGAATACCTTAACTTCAGCACGTGATTATGGAGGGCCTAAGGAAGAACGTGGTGCTCATGAAATTTCA